>NW_017306655.1:1229137-1229731 GCF_000935625.1 Nanorana parkeri | reverse complement strand
CGGGCCCGCGGGGGGGGGGGGGCGCAGCCAGCACATACATACGATCGGTAGGCTATAGAGCCGCCGATCGTATGTATGTCAAACAGCCGGTAACGGCTAATAAGAACGGGCGGGTTTTTTCTGCCCATGCGCAGAAAAAAAAAGCCGTCTGGAGACGGCAACCCGCAAATGTGAGTCCGCCGTCCATCCGTTTTTTTCACAACGGGAGGACGTCAAGAGGTTAAACATTGTTGCTGATAAAGTACACCCCTTCATAGAAACAGTATCCCCTGATGGCAGTAGCCTCTTCCAGGAGGATAATGCGCCCTGCCGCAAATGCACGGAGTGTGAGGTGTTGACTTGGCCTCCAAATTCTGCAGATCTCAATCCAATTGAGCATCTGTGGCGTGTGCTGGAAAAACAGGTCTGATCCTCTGATCCATGGAGGTCCCACCTCGCAACTTACAGGACTGTTATCTGTTACTGGTATCTGCTAGAGATGGCCTGGTGCCAGAAACCACAGCATACTTTAAACGGTCTAGTAGAGTTTATGCCTAGGCGGGTCAGGGCTGTTTTGCAGCAAAAGGGGACCTACTCAATGTTACACAGGTGGTC
>NW_017306655.1:1208700-1229122 GCF_000935625.1 Nanorana parkeri | reverse complement strand
TAGGGGACAGCCTCATGTTCACTTGTCTCTCCTTTTGCTTTGTCTGAAATGACTGCAGCATTGGAACACCCGTAGTGCTCCTAGTAGTTAGGCAGCTTGCATCATGTGGAATCTAAGCTTCAGCTCACATAGAACCCTCAGTTTTGATAAAGAAAGTAGTATTTTCTTTTTACTTAAAGTAATGACCTTATTTGGCAATGCCGATGTGTGCCATTTTGATTGGTGTGAATTTGGATTACAGATTTATTTTAATAGGCCATTATATATCATTGACAATACATATTACGTGAACTCTGTATAATTCTATAAAGCTTGCTGAGCCAAAGCCTCTTTCTTTTACCCCTAAGTCCCCACATTGAATTAGGTGCTGTGATTACATAGGAATGTTGATCCTGAATGTATACCCACACAGCCGCTATTTGTACTCTAAGCAGGATGAAGGCCTGGGATTGAGCAGCAAGGCCATTACTGATTACAGGCTGCTCAGGTATGAGGGGTCTCCCCTTCAAAGACAATAACATTCCTCTTCTTCTCCCTCCACAGACGTCAATGTCGCTCTGAGGAAGATCGCCACTCTATTGAAGCCGGACAAAGATATTATTCAGAATGGGGAGCACATGGTGATTAAGACACTGAGCACTTTTAGGAACTACATCATGGATTTTGATGTGGGAAAGGAGTTTGAAGAGGATTTGTCTGGAGTAGATGATCGCAAATGCATGGTAAGAATTAAGGCCAGATTAGCCCATTTATTTAACAAAGAGTTCCTTAGTGAGCAGATTAGTTTTGTATTCTCTTGGGGTGTTACTCTCTACTACCTCTGCTGGGAGGCGATGTTATGTATTCAGCACCCTTTCAGCAAAGCTGTCCTGGCTCTTTCTCCTCCATTCTACATACTGTGAGCCAGTTTTCCTGGAATGTCTCTATTGCAGGTCAGTTAATTGTATATGAAAGTGTTATCTGCAAGCAACAGTTGCTGCAAACCATTAAAACCGTTAGGGACATGCTGCTTCTCAGTCACTGCTTCTCACTGGCTTGGTGCCCATTCATACCAGAACCATATTTTAATGTGTTGCATTTTGGAAAGACTGATTTGATTGGGAAAACCTGGTCAATGTCCCTACAATGCAGCATGCAGGGCTTTCTTTCCCATGCACAACAATACAATGCATTGGAGGGAAACAACCCCACTGAAAACCAAAGCCTTTTGTTAGGTCCGTGTGTTTTACCAGAAGTAGAAATGCAACAAAATGTATGACAAATCGACAAGCGTGAATAAGGCAGTGAAAAGCATCCCTTTGTCCTGCCTCTGCTTATATACAGAATGCACTGAATCTCCTGCATATGGTATATGTACACTTGCCTCACAAGTATAAGTACCAACAGGTACATGCATAAACTTGCAGCAGTCTGCAGTCCTTACTACTAGGTCCAAATCATAGGTTGTTCTGATTCTGCAAATCTCTGGTACTTCCTATTTGCCCACTCCCTCTCACTTCCATACATTCCTGTTAACCTATTATTAGGACTACTGGTATGCCTAATCAAGCCAGTCAAGCATATTTTTTTAGAATGGCTAATTTATATAGTTTGGTTTATTTCTTTTCAACTATCTCAGTTATTTCTGCACTGTCCATCCATTTTTTTTCCCTCTGATCTTTAATAATGTATTTTGGTGAAAGAAATATTAAATGTAGCAGAAGGAATTTGAAGGGGTCTGTAAGTAGCCCAACTGTACAAGCACTGATTTGTAAAGGAGCTGTAATAGTAGTGATCGCTAGCAGTTTCATGTAATATGTCTCTAGTCTATGACTGTCTCTTGAAACGTGTCCCCAATCTCCAACAACTTCTATAGCATGTTTGCAGTCTCTCAACATCTCGTGTTGCATGTTTGCAGTCTCTCAACATCTCGTGTTGCATGTTTGTAGTCTCTGACAGCTTATTACATTCACTGAATTTTTGGCAATATTAGGGGCCATACTAGAGGCCTCTTGTATCAAGTAAGTTGACTCCCACTGCATTTTACAGTAATCCTTTCTTCTTTTGGAGGGGAATTACTTGCATTTGAGATTTTGTATCCTAAATTCAACATCCATTCTCCTGGCTGAGTTTTTATTTGTAATCTGTGTGTATGTGTATATATGTGTATATTTATATATACTCTTATATAATGGAAACGTTTTAGGATTTTAAAAACATAACTAATTTACTTCAAGCAGAAAATCATTCAGGGTCATTATCTGGAGAGGGGAAAAGCATTCAGCATCCTTATCTGGAGAGGGGAAAAGCATTCAGCATCATTATCTGGAGAGGTGAAAAGCATTCAGCATCATTATCTGGAGATGGGAAAAGCATTCAGCATCATTATCTGGAGAGGGGAAAAGCATTCAGCTTCATTATCCGGAGTTATCTTTTATTCCTGAACATAGTGGTATAATTTCTGTGCTCGCTATAGGCCTAGTCATCGTTTCTGATGATAATACAAAACTTTGAATTACGCATTCAACATCTGGATGAAATCAGCTAGACGCCACCCATTGACCAGTGTAAACACTCGTTTCCTCTTCAGTTTATTCACCTTAGTTCATGCTATCTCTGTACACAGAAGTCATGCTGTTCTTGTAACTGCACTGTTTAATGTTCTGGGATGAACAAAAAGTCAAAGCATAAAGGTTATATACCATAAGAGGAACTGTGTAATATAATCTCTCTTTAAATTGACAATGTGTAATTTTGGGCGCTGCAGTTCATTTTTTTCCACTACCGTAATTGGATTTATAGAGAGAAAATTTGCTCAAAGCTACTATAGAAAAGAAATTTGAAATTGTTAAAGCCCTGGTACTTAAAAGTACTTGGCAGAATCTAGAAAGCCTGTTATGTAATCATGTCATAAATGCCCCGTATTGACAATCTGGAGGAATACACATCTGTCAGACTGGGGCAGGTGATCTGTACCAATGAGCTACAGATTAACTGTCCAGAGTTAGTTTTTTAAATATCCAAAATCTATGTTATGATAAAAAGTGTTTACAAATGTACAGAAAACAATAATCATGCCTATATTACAGGGAGGGGGAGGAGGCTGTGGCAGATAGTGTATGGGACACATTGCTCTGTCTGAGGAAGACATAACTAGATTCAAGTCATGTCATCGTGTGTGGTGTCTTACAAATTGTAATTTCATTCTGTGCAATCCTACGTTGGTTGTCATGGTCTTCTGGAAATCTTGATATGGCTGAGAAAATTGGCATTAAGGGAGTGTCTGCTGAAATATAATAAAGCACTTCAGGGCTACTTCTACATCACTCCCCTCAGCTCATTTGATTGGGGTTGGCTCAGCGACACTTTCTAGATGGTCAACAAAAAGCTGCTACTATTGGCAGCTGCAGCTCTAGTCTTCATCAAACTATAAAGAACATGCTAAGTCATTCATGAGATCTGGTGACCGTGATTGCACTACTGTCTTGAGAAGCCAGAGATGACAAGGGTTACACAATTCCCTTACACAAGCTTCAGTTACTCCAAGCACCCCTGGAAGCTCAGACAGGGCCTCAAGGCTGAAGCAAGGGCACAAGTGCCAAGGTGCAGGAACTGATGACTGGAATTAGGGAGTGCTGGTGTCAGATGTGTACAGCCATCGTTGCACCAAGGGTGTACTATGTTCAGATAGGAGTGGAGTTAGGTCACAGGCCAGGGTCATTAACAGATGAGCTGCAAGGCACCAAATTGTAAGCAGGGTCAGAGGTAAACCAAAATTAGCAACAAGCAGGCAGTGAGGTACAGTTCCAGTGAGCAGAATCTTGTTCAGATGTCCAGGCCAAGATCGGTATAAGGAATAAACAGCAAACCTAAGCAAACAAGAGAAATCCAAAAACAGGTCAGCACAAAGCTGGGTCAGCAATGAAGATCAGACAAAAGTTCAGGATCACGGGTTACAGGAAACAGACTTAAAGACCATTCAGCAATGAAGCTTTGCAGAATTCAAGTTTCATAGCCTGTTTGGTGCCAATGTCAATGGAGGGCATGCACACACATTTGTGCATCTGCTACGAGGTGTGCACACTAATGTGTGTGGTTACTAATCCGTGCACGCAACATTCCTTGTCTCTAACTCTCTATGCACTTAGACGTGCACATTTATGTCCTGACATCTGCTGTGCAATTAAATTGTACTAAGCACGAAACCAAGGACCAGGTGAACTTTCGCCAAGTACTTTTCACTTTTAATCCCCTTTATTTTTCTGTAGTTTTTGTATTATTTTTCTGTAAATGTTTTCATGCACCATTTTTCTTTTTCTTTCGTTAAAATGATATTTAAAATTGTTATGCTTAATTTCCAAATGCTCTAAATCAGAAATGAAAGAATCCTTGCATCTTTGAGGGCTACCACATTTTTAAATTCTGTACATTCCTGTCAGGTGTGGCAGCTAGTGTTAGATATTTTGTAATTTCCTGCCAGCTATTCAACTGGGTCTTAATGCTAAGAGATGAAGGTGGAGTCCTAAACATGTGACTATTGTGACTTGCTAGTGAAACAAATGGCAAACGCACTCATCAATTTATAACTAGCTTTAAAGCAAGGTAAAACATTCTTTACTGCATATTATTATTATTATTATTATACAGGATTTATATAGCTCCAACAGTTTGCGCAGCGCTTTACAATACAAAGACGTCATTGCAATCACAATACAATTCAAGACAAGATGGTAATGAGGGCTCTGCCCGTGAAGGCTTACAATCTAAAAGGGAGGGGCAAGTGATACATGAGGAGTTAGCTATGAGGGGATGAATTGTTTGAGAAAGTGATAGTTCAGTGGTTAGGTTGAGCTGGGATAGGCTTCCCTGAAGAGATGAGTCATAAGGGATCGCCTAAAGGCAGTCAGAGTGGGAGATAGACGGACCGGTTGGGGTAGAGAGTTCCATAGGATGGGAGAGACTCTAGTGAAGTCCTGGAGGTGAGCATGGGAGGAGTTGAAGAAGAATATCTCTATATAAACAAGTATTGACTTTGAATAGAAATTGTAAATCTGTGAAAATCTGCTAATTTATATTATACATTTGCTCTTTCCCTGAAACCCATTGGGAATAATATTAGCCAGTGATGTCTTAAGGTTACAAATAAAATGTTATTTACTGAAAAGTGAATGGTGGATATGAGGTGGGGGCTCAAATGAGAGGTGGTTATATGGCTGGGGGAATCAGCATGAAATTCAATCTAGGTGATCACATAAGGGACAAACGACTTTGCTTTATCTGATGGGTAGGTTAAACATCGATCAGAAGTGTGAATGGTGTTGGGGGAATGTGAGCAGATTTTGCTCATATCATATTTTAATGCAGCTTGGGTGCCAGCCATGCTGATCTGAGGTTTTCATGAAGGTGGTGAGTAAATATGACAGTAGTGGCGCATGGGAGAGGTTGGTCATCGTGTGTGTGTAGGATCAGTGTGGAGATGGGGGAAAGTGCAGGCCTGGCGTAGCAGGTTTGGGGGTCCAGGGGAGGGGTCAGCTGGGTGTGGTGTTGAGGGACAGTGTATGAAGAGTCAGATGTGGAGGACCAATGTGCAGGGAGGTGTTCCTGTGCAGGGAAGGGGACAGTCGCTGGCCAGTAGGCATGGCAAACCAATGTGCAGTGAAAGGGGTGATTGTTAATGGATTTGCAATGTGTGGTGTACTTACAAATGCCAACAGTAATTGGGCGATACAGTGGAAATGGTGTGGGGGAAGGGGGGTATGAGGATATGAGGGGAGAGGAAAGAGAACATTTCCCTTAATGTCAAATCATGGGAAAACAAAACTCAGAATTGGATAATATGTTATAAAGATTTAAGGAAGGATATACACACACACACACAGACACAGATTGAGCCACAGATCCCAACAATGTAATTGGATGATATTGATGACATTTGTGTTTACTGTGTGAAGACTGAGTGCTCGCAAGACTAACACTTTGGAATTTTAGCGATTGCAAGTTTATAAAAATGTTGCCATCATGCTAATTTGTGTCCTCGCCCACCCAACTTGATTTTATCTTCTTGTTATGCTAACAATTTATACAAACCATTTTTCCTTGTGTGGGTCACAACATAGCATCGAAATTGTAAGAAAGTTCTCCTAAAGTAAGATGCAAACAATTCCTTTGAGATTTTTCATTCTGCTGCATTAAGTAAAAATCACACTTACATACAACACCGATTCCGAAAAAGTGTAAAATCTACATAATAACAGAACGCAATGATTTGCAAATCTCATAAATCCATATTTTATTCAAAATAGAAAATAGAAAACATATCAAATATTTAAACTGAGAAAATTTACCATTATAAGAAAAAAATAAGGTAATTTTGAAATTGATGACAGCAACACATCTCAAACTTGGGACAGGGCCATGTTTACTACGGTGTGGCCTCCCCTCTTCTTTTAACAACACTCTGTAAATGTCTGGGAACTGAGGAGACCAGTTGCTGGAGTTTTGGGAGAAGAATGTTGTCCCATTCTTGCCTGATATAGGATTCTAACTGCTCAACAGTCCTGGCTCTTCTTTGTGGTATTTTTCGTTTCAAACGAAATATTTGCGCCAAATATTTTTAATTGGTTAAAGGTCTGGATTGTAGGCAGGCCAGTTAAGCACCCAGACTCTTCTACTATGAAGCCATGCTATTGTCATAGTTGTAGTTTGTGGTTTAACATTGTCCTGCTGAAATATGCAAGGCCTTCCCTGAAAAAGACGTCATCTGGATGGGAGCATATGCTGCTCTAAAACCTGGATATATATTTCAGCATTGATGGTGCCTTTCCAGGTGTTCAGGCTGCCCATTGCATACGCACTAATGCACCCCCATACCATCAAAGATGCAAGCTTTTGAATTGGGCACTGGTAACAACCCGGAAAGTCCCTCTCCTCTTTAGTCTGGAGGACACAGCGTCCATGGTTGTGAAAAGAATGTCAAATTTTGATTCACCTGACCAGAGAACAGTTTTCCACTTTGCAACAGGCCATTTTAAATGAGCTTTGGCCCAGAGAAGAAAGATGGTGGAGTTTTCCGGATCATGTTCAGATATGGATTCTTCTTTCCATGATAGAGCTTAAAAAACTTGCATTTTTGGATGGCACAGCGAACTGTGTCCACAAACAGTAATTTTTTTAAGTATTCCTGAGTCCATGCAGTGATATCCATCACAGAATCATGCCTGTTTTTTATACAGTGCATTCTGAGGGGCCGAAGATCACGAGCATCTGCCTTGTCCCTTGCGCACAAAAGAGTTCTCCAGATTCTCTGAATCTTTTGATATGTACTGTAGATGATAATATATTTAAAGTCTTTGCAATTTTACTTTGATGAACATTATTCTGAAATTGTTCGACAATTTTTAGATGCAGCTTTTAACAGATTGGTGAAGCTCTGCCCATCTTTACTTATGAGACACTCTGGGGTTGATTTACTAACCTTATAAACACGCCACGAACAAGTATACACCTCTGCAGTGTGTTCCCTCCCAGCATGATCTATGGGTGGAATCTAAACACCTTTGTAATGTGTACACACCCAGCAGGTGTGTTGTGCAAAGCCCTGAAGGAATTCCAAGGTGATGTTGGGTAAATTAGCTCTATGTTGTGTTGCTTGCGTTGATGAATGCAAGGAATGTAAATGCATGAGCTAACCATTTTTGTCTAAACTGTGAAGCAGCATTATATATGCATCATGTGCATGATTTTTCCATATATGGCATTAGTGGAAATATGCTTTTAGAGACTTTTTGGTTGATAAATACGTTTTGCTGTGTGAAAATCACACACACCTGGTGTGTGTGTGTGTGTGTGTGTGTTTAGGTTAGTAAATCACCCCCTCTGACTCTATAAGATGCTCTTTTTATACCCAATCATGTTGCTGACCTGTTGCCAATTAACCTAATTAGTTGCAAAATGTTCTTCCAGCTCTTCCTTGTTAGTACCACTTACTTTGTCAGCTTTTGTTGTCCTGATCCAAATTTGTTGAGCAGTGTTGTTGCCATCAATTATAAAATTACCTTTTTTTTTTTTCTTAAAAAGGTCCATTTTCTCAGTCTAAACATTTGATATGTTTTCTGTTTTCTATTGTGAATAAAATATGGGTTTATGAGATTTACAAATCACAGAATTCTGTTTTTATGTAGATTTTACACAACGTCCCAACTTTTATGAATTGGGATTGTATTATAATTTTAATGTACCGACTTTAATGGTATTATTTTGAGGTAAATATATTGGGGTGCAGAAATTACGTAAAAGCTGCCCTGAAAATTAGTTTTTATAGTTTTTCACTATTTCTTTCAAATAAAGAAAATATTTTTTAAATGCAAGAAGTATAAGTAGCTGAATTTGACTTGGTCTCACCCCTGTGCAATCTCTGTGACATCACTGTGAGTGACATCACTGTGCTACTTCTTTTTTCACAGCACAGTCTCAGACTGGTGAGTCGAGGGGGCAGGATGAATTTTTTTATTCAATCTTTTCTGCTTGGAAAAAATACATGTATTGATATATTAATAATTACAGAACTGCATTAATTTGTGTCTTTAATATCTACTTATAGTCCAGCTTTGAAATTAAGGAATTTTTACTCCTTCAAGGAAACCTGTTTAGACCAGGTTTTCTCCACTTCTGTTCAGCTACATGTGTGGCTCTTTGTAGGGATCTATTGTGCCAAGGCTGGGGATTAGTAGGATGTAATTTGGTGGAAGTAACCTTATTCAGAGCAGATTATAGCATGCTACTGTTCTAGGATGCAGTTCGATCAGCAGAGGCTAGATTTACGAGGGCGATGGCAAGAGAAGCAATAGATTTTGGGGGAGTTGCATGTGAGAGCATTAGGCAGACATGTTCAAATGGCTATGGTCCAAGAGCAAAAAGTCTGGTTCAGATGGGTTCAAAAAATCTGGTTCAGCAGTAGATATATGCGCCAGCATTAAAAGCAAATACCAACAAACTTACCTGTGTCAGTGCCGCTCGCTCACGGTGCAGAAGCCCCGGGTCCCGAACGGTGTGAAGTAGGAAGTGTGGGCGGGTGCATGTGAGGTGAGAGGAGGAGAGCACTGCTGATACTGAATGGACGCAGCCAGACATCCGGGAGCACACACGATTGACAGACTCCGCTGGACCCGAAGAGTCTGCGCTGGATCAGAAAACGAAACCAGCGTTGGAAGGACTTTGGAAAATGAGTGGAAGGAAGAAGCTGTTCGGATCAGGAGGCATCACACAAGGTAAGAGGTCAGTTGGGTCAGTTAGGAAAGTGTACTTTAATTCTGACTGCTAGGTGTTTGGGCAATCGATTGCTGCCATTTTTTTATTCTTTTAGTTGATGATTTGAGGTCAGCGGTCACTTTTGGCTGCTGTCATGTCCATAGCACACTTTTTTTTTGTGCTGCAAGGCACAGCTTTAAAAAAAATAAAGGCTTTCTTGTTCTCAATGGCATTTCACAGGGCCCTCCCTGAAATGAAGCACCCTGAGGCTATTGCCTCAAGTGGCATTTCGTGGGGGTGCAGCAGGCAGAGCGGCATAGCTGCTCTGCTGCATGTTTGCATTGTGCCTGCTGCCCCCTTTCTTGCCAAGTGTGTCCCAGGTTGCTAAGAGCCCGGTGGTGAGATGTTTAAGGGTCATGCACATCTCTCTGCCCATATCTTAGCAACCTGGGACACTCTTGCCGGCGTCCCACTGAGCTCCTGGCAACCAGTGACGTCAGTGGTTGCCAGGAGCTTGGGGGAATGCTGCACTTCAACCCACCCCTGCCACCTTGGGCAGCAAAAAAATCTATAGACGCCCCGGCATTTTATGTATTGATTCTTTACTAACCCTAACCCTAAAATTTTTAAGTATCTTCAGGTTAAACTGTGTTCTGGCCTCATCTTTATGCTCCATTCACACCTAGGCATTTTGTTGCTCAAAGGCTAAGCGCGACAAAATGCTTAGGTGTGAACAAGGGCCATAGAAATAAATGGGATTCATTGTCTTAAACAATTTGCTGTGCTTATCTTTGACTTGCTGCCGATCATTAACTTGCTGCCTGATAGCTGCCACTTGTAAACAGAAGATTTGGGATTCCTGCTGCAGGAAATCACAAGTTCCTGATGCAGGAATACCAAATCGTACCTAAAGTGTAGATGTGAATGTATCCCTAGTGCTGCCATTGTATGTTGTTACTGAGACTGTCTGTTAAAATCATACTGTTCCATAACACCATGTAATGTTTAAAGGCATACCAACTAGAACTGTTATTTAAAGGAATTGTGTATTTTCAATGTTGCCCTTGAAGCCACATGAAAAGATCCTCATTGCGCTGTAGGTAATCTTTTAAACATTTTTTTCCAATGGTCACATTCCCCATGGCATTGCCTGGTTTCCTATGCCTTTTTTTTTTTTACTTAATAGGATTGACCTCTTAATTTTGGACTCGCTGCATTTTTACCAAAATTAGCTGAATCCTCTGATCCTTCGTAAATCAAACCTGGGCAGATTTTCCCATCATTAGAACTGCCCACTGTATCAACTTAAATCTGACCTGTGCTCCCAGAATGGTATCTTTTGCAGTTTAAGTTCTTTGAAGACAAAGGTATTTATTAATACTGAGTACAATAACAGCTGCTATTGTTTTCAACTCCTATAAATGACTGTATACATTTCCCCAAATACATTTTGTATTCACATACATTTAACAATACTTTGGCCCACCAGCATCGCAAACATTCACCACTCAGTAAGATGACTGGTTATAGACACAGGTCAGATGTTGCACAATAGTTATTCAGGGAGAAGCAGCACTGGAAGGGCCACATTGGGTTTGAGAGTACAAAAGAAAGGCTGGGGAGAAAAAAGTGCAGGTAAAGGGTTGAGCTGGCCATACTGTATAACTTTTATTTTCCGTTCAGCCTGCGCCCATCCAAGGTAAACATCGTGAATGAATGAATCTCCCAGTGCGGCTATTTTATTTTGACCACAGGTGACTGCCACTGTCTGAACACATGAACAATGACTGCAGCTGATTGTCAACTGTTGTTGCTGGGCCTAACATTTTAGACCCATCTCCTTCGACAAAAGTTGATTACTCAATCAACTTTTGTTGAGCTGACAGAGCCACCCACTGTTAGAATTTTGTATGATTCCTGTATATTCCAGTGTATGGCCCATCTTGGGAAGAGACCGTGCCTGCAGAAAGCAGGTGATGTAGAAAAAGAATACTTTGCCAGATTAAGAGGAGATCATGCATCTTAACATGGATTGTTTGAGTGATATGTAACAGGAGAGGAAAGGGCATGAGAGGAGTAAACAAACAATAAAAAGCAAAAGACAAAAAAATCCCTTCAAACTGTAGCAGAGGTATGGAAGAATGGCAAATTCAGTTTCCAAGCCTTCACAGGCACGTCAACTCGAGAAGTCTTGGCTGGGGATTTAAGCAGTCCTTTTGATGGAAGTTGAAAAATTCCCTTCTTATGCTTCCTCATGACTAACTCATGTAAAGTGCTTCAAGTTTTGCTTTTCCCTGATTATCTTTGCTTGCGCAGTCAACTTCTGCCTGGAAATGCTGTTCGCGTCAAAACGTCAAATTTACATCTAACGACTGCTTTCAGAAGCATTGTGAGAATAAGTTGCCTGAAGGTACATATGTACTACAAATATGGCTTTACTCTGCACAATTCTTTCCTGAGCAAGTTCCAAAGGCCACTCCACGTACACAAGAGGGGAAAGTGCAGATTTTTTTTCAAGGCTGAGATAATTTTAAATCAGGCTGTGAAAAGATGTAAGTCATTAATAGAAATATGCAGAAGTATTGTAAGATAGCTGCAATTGAATCATATACATATTATTGGCTTTAAAATGATTAGCTGTCCTGCTTTCCATGCAGTGTAAGAACAAGTAATACATGGGTCAGTGTATGACACCCTGTAAAGCGTGTCCATATTGACCGATCCACTGCATTGTGTTCACTAGCAACATAGGTTATAAGGGTGCTTACAGCATTTTGCCCCATTTTCTTCCACCATAGGGTGTATCCAAGGTCCTGTTCTGTGACAATGAACTTTTCTCCAGGGTAATGAAAGGACACAGGTTGCTGGATGGAGAAGGATTTCTACAGAAGCAGTCAAAGAGGTTTTTTCCAGTGATGTGAAATACCTAGACCGCATCATATGACTAGGAACTGATACTCCTGTTGCAGTATATTCACCAACTCAAGCCCTGGTGAAGGTCATGATTAATGCCCTGTGCGCTGAATTTCTGAGCAAAGGTATCCACAAAAGCTCTTCTGAGATTGAGGCACCCCACCCCAAACTGGAGCAATTCTAGTTTTTCCTCCTTTACATTTTCTCTAGTTTGACATGCTGAGGGAAAGGTCGGACTATACAAAGCAAATATTTAGTTCCACATGAAGATTCAGTATGTGGTGTTTGCTTAGAATGAGGGTCATGGTCGATGTACATGACTCAGGAACAAGTTTAACACTGCTTACTCATGGAAAAAAATCTTGCCTTTGAGATGCTTTCCCATTGACCTGTATAGAATACAAGTGATGTGTAGAAAAAGCAGAAATAAATGCCAGCGAACACAGATGTATACAGTCCAACACAAAATCCAATTTTCTTTTTTTCAGAAGGCCCACAGCCTTATTTTTATCAAAGTTGTTCTGCAGGGCTGTTAAGTCACCCAATCATTTGTACATGACTGTGAATGTGCCATGCACCCAGTTGTGCTTTGCTGTCTTACCTGTCTCTCCATGGAACCATTGACCACCAAAACAGCAGTTAGGATGGCAAGTAGGAAGAAATTAGATAATCTTTTCCCCTTTAATATCCTCTACAGGGTGTGAACCCAGAACTGCACAGCTCTGAGCACTTCCAGATTCACAGCTGTCAAAGTCTGGCCAGCACAGATGGGTTAACAGCAGATCGGGGGCTCTCTGCTCTTGATCTGCTTGAGCAGATTTTTGGAGAGACATAAGGGGTCTAATAGACCCCTGATGTCCCCATATGGTGTGCCTGTTAGCTGCACAATGAAATACCATAGGGGGCTTGTTAGCCCTCTTGTGACAATAATCGTGTAAAAAAAAAAAGTTATTAAAGTGTAATAAGATTTAAAAAAAAATATATTAAAGTGCTAAAAAAGATCTAATAAGCTTAAAAAAAAACAAACAAAAAATCCCCACTTCCATGCATGCATATGTAGGGCACACACATATGTAGGGTAAATGAGTGAGAAGAATAATTATATGGCTGTCATTTATTAACTCCAAACTGATGAGCTGTAACATGTTTCCTTTTGACAATTCATGGGTTTAGTTGTTTTTTTGCCATTTTGTGGGTGTATGTAATATCATTACTGACGCAACTGATGCAAATCATTTATTGATAAACGTTCTCCGATAATTACAGGGTAGAAAAGCTTTCTGTCTTACAAAAAATGTCACAGAGGCAGGTGTGACTGACATGTGGCAACCCTATAGAATTTTGTGGAGCACAGAAGTAAAATGATTAATGCAAATCTCTTCTCTTGTTGTAAAATTTGTAACAAATTTGCAGTTTGAACAGATCTTTCACTAATTGTTGGAATGTGCTGCACATATGTTTTTAATGTTGGTAGGCCATCGCCCAGTGAGATCATGCATTACAAGTCAAGAAGGATCACTGTGAGCAGACAACGTATCCTTTAACAAATGTTAATATTGTGGTTTCATATGCACTGTATTTCTTGTAATTCGTATGAATATGTGGCTCAATGTTTCAAAAAATGTGTATCTCTCTAGACAACGGTCACCTGGGAAGGAGACAAGCTGCTGTGTGTACAGAAAGGCGAGAAGGAAGGCCGAGGCTGGACGCAATGGGTGGAAGGAGATGAATTACACTTGGTATGATTTCTCTCTTGTAGTACAGTAACATAAAAAAATCGCACTTGCCTTTAGTTTTTATACTATAAATCCTTTATCCCATAGTCCCTTACACCCTTGTGTGTTTTTAAGAATAAGAGGATGACACTTTCTATGCCCCCACTAGAATCCACCAACTCAGAAGTCATTGCACTCTCAGGAAATGATAGGGGAGGTGGGTCACAAGGTGCATACAAGGCACAACTGTTATGGAAATTCACTTGGTTCAACGCACAAATCCATGTCGCATTAAGCTGCACCAAACGCAAAGAATTTCCCCCCGTTGTACTACGCTCTTTTATGCAAGGACTGGAAGTATTTCCCTTCTATAGAGTCATGTAGAGTCAGGAGACAGATGCTGCTTGTTCGTTGATCCCATGCTCAGAGCCCTGAGCGCAGGTATGTTTATTGTTTATACCTGCCCAACAGGAAGTGATGTCAGACAGGAAGGGGTGTCTCAAACAGCGAGACAGGAAGTGATGGAAAACCAACAGATGATTTCAACAACCAGCAAACCAGGAAGTGGGACAGACAGGAAGTGAACAGGAGTCAGCTAACAAATCACATGTAGTAACAATCAATGACCACCGGAGTGACTTTATCCCGCGTTGCTCAGTGATCAATGCCACATAACGTTACTAGGATTCTCATGCGCGCTCATTCACAGGGACAACGTCATTATCTCAAGCGTGTTGATCAGGCACCCCAGAGAGAACAAACGCACGTTCCTTTCATATACTGCGTTCCAAACAAATGTATCCACGCAAGCCAATAAATCCATGCATTGCACGGGGGGCCCCAGCCAGCGTCCATACATTCGCCAAGAAGACACTGCTCCGCTGCGCATAAGAAATCTCCTCCAATGGATTAATCCCCCAGTGTCTATTTACACCGAGACACTGAGAGACTAATGACAAAACATTACAATACACTACAAACACATCCTAATAAAATTTCCACAACACAACATAAACTGTACACTGACTACAGGAAATGTCCACTTGGATTTGGAAGGGAAACAGGAAACCATTTCACTGCTCAAATATCTAATATACTAGGGAGCACATAATTATTAGATATTTGCTGTTTAGTACCTTGCAGTAAAATAGTTCACACTTGAATAAGCATCTATTAAAATATACCCTCAAAAAACATTGCAACATGAATCCATTGCATATATGGGGCATACAATAACATAGTACATTTAATCCTTGTAAATATGATTGTGTATTAGCGCTGGTTGTACAGTTCATTAGTGCATAGTGCTAAGATAGCTTAGTTGTTTGTTTGTTGAATACAGGTATGAGGTGTTATGTCTTTGAGACTTTGAAAATATAGGAAGCACCAATGTAACACCCTGGTCCTGCCGTGATTGGGCAGTCATATCTGATGACAGTAGAAGCACCTTTAAGTTTCTGGCCAATCTAAATAATTATTTAGAAACGGCACACGGATGTGGTGCCATAGTACACGGCTCAAGGATGGATGTGATCCTAGGGCTGCCACAGTGTTGCACTGCTGCTTCCATTATTTCGGAAGGCTTGCTAAGAAAACAATGTTTTGCACTTAGTTTGCCACATAACTAACAACACTTATTCAACTATCAAACTTTTTTCTGTTATGAATCCGGATTGAACAAATACACAATGCCCAGCAAAGTATTTCTTTACATTTTTCCCCAAGCACTTACTGTCATCATGTTTCCAAGGAGCTCCAACTCTCTCAGCTCGGCTTCCCTGAACTTCCTGTTAGTCAAAAGACCACAAAGGACAGAGCAGTCTCTAGTAGCTGTTCATTTACTAGCTTGGGGAAGGAGGAGTAGGGAACAGAGACCAGGATAGTGTCTTGCCTTACCGTGCCTGTGTGTTTGTGGAGATACTCACAGCTTACTAGCACACACAAGGGTGGCTCCATTGCACCCTGCAAGGGAACGAAGTCACCCAAAAAAAAAGGTTATTAACGCCAGTGCTCAGGGGACCAGCTGTTTCTGCAGGAAGCTAAAACTGTGCATGTTTTATGCATGCTCTGTGAAAATTACTGTGCCCTGTGCTCTGTGAAAGAAAAAACGTGCTGGACTATAATCTCAATACAAAATTAGTAAACTAAACATGAGATTGTAGTCCATCACGGGAGTGAGCTTGGAGTGGTGACTACTTTACAACACACACAGGGACCCTGGGGAACAAAAGTAGCCACCCTCCAAAAGGAAGGACAGTGTCAGCACCAATTCAGAGATGATTTGAGGATTTACAGCCGAGTGATACACAAATAAGATACATTGTTGATAATAATAATGAAGGTACTTGAATGTATTTTTAAGATTTAACTCCTGAGTTTAGTGTCACCTTAAGATACCAAGTTGCAATTTGGTTATCACCATGCCATATTTACATATTTAATATTGCATGACACTCGTACCAACCAATCAGTATGGATTCTGACGGCTATTGTAAATACATAGAAAATAAATCCTGCACACATCCTGACGCTGATGGTAAATGAAAGTGATACATTTTCTTTAGCTCATTCGCACTGATCGGCTGCAGACTGAAAAATGTGTTACAGGTCTCCCTCTCCATAGAGGAGTTAAACCCTTGAGATGAAAGCTTTTGATTGGCTGTGGCAATGTTCTACCAGCTTTCTTTTCAGCACAAAGGCTCCATTCTCTGCACCCCTCCCTGGACTGTGCACGCCGCTTCTATTCCAAGAGATCTTTTTCATTTTCTTTTCCCTTTTGAATTCTTTAACAAAACCGCATGTATTCTAGTGGAAACCTTATGAAACTTTTGATTGTGCATTCAGCTGTAGATACAGTAGGATGAGTCACTCTTGTGCAGCCCAAGCTTCAAAGTTACATGTCCAATGAAAGGATATTTTATAGAATATGCTGCCGATAGTTTAGCACAAAAGAATGTATCCGATTTTTGATGATTTGCTGACTGAGAGAACTTCTGACCTATTTTCTATTTTCTTTCCAAAGGAAATGCGGGTTGGAGGTGTAGCCTGCAAACAGGTTTTTAAGAAGATTCGCCAGTGACGCCGACTGTGACTGTGGAAAAGAACGGCCTTCATCCCAGAATGACTCTAGATTAACTTCCCCTCGGTCATAATGATGCATTTTATTATTATTGTCTTATTATCGTAGGATGCCATTTGTGTGGTTTTGTTTTATAATGCCACTTTAGGTACTTTATTAAAAATACTAACCTAACTATGGTGCTTGTCTTTCTTGCTGCTGATTATATGAAGAGTGGTCGCCCACACACTATAAGCAGTTAAAGGAACCTTATGCTGAAATCTAAGAAAACCAAAAACATTTCTTATCACCTATTATAATAGTGTCTGATGAGGTCTTAATGATTGTTCAGTTACCCACACTACTATACTCTGCACACTGTGCTGCACACTGTGCTGCACAGTGTATACACTTCACTGCTCAACTCTGTACACTAAGCTATCCAACATACACTCCTCACTACTCTACCCTATACACTGTGATTTATGTTTTGTATTGCAAACCACTCCACTGTATGCATTGTGACGGATGACATACAGTATATGCCATACCGCACCACTCTGTACTCATTGATGTTCAAGATGCACTCTGCACGACTCTATACTGTACACTGTGCTGCATGTTTTGCATTGCATATCACTCCATTCTCAAGTACATGATATACAATATATACTCCAAACTGTGTTACTCTTCTTTACTACACTACTCTATAGAATATTATATACTTTCTGCATCCCACACTGCTGTATTATGTACACCACACTGTACATAATACAGTACAGTACTGTATCACAAACAGCTCCAGCTTGTGCACTGTGCTGTACATTTTATATTCTACCCTGCTCCACCTTGTGCACTGTGCTGTACATTCTATACCACACTGCTCCGGGCCCGTTCATACCAGTTGCAGTGCGTTCCGGACCGGTTCTGGCTGGAACGCACTGCCTCGCATTGCGGCTGGCTCACTTTTTAGTGGGGCAGGAGGGGGTGTGGCGGGCCATTGAAGTGAATGGCACCGTATCCACGCCCTCCAGCCGCAATGCGATCGCCCGCACGGGATAGCAGGGCACATTGTCCGGTGAGGTGCGATCAAAATGCTGCAAGCACTATTTTGATCGCACCGGACCAGACCGCAGGCATAGGCAACTGCTCCAGATTTTATCTGCTCCAGTTTTTATAAATTCCCTTCAATGTGCCGTGCGGCCGATCGCATTGTGGCCGGAGGGCGTGGCTACGGTGCCATTCACTTCAATGGCCCGCCATGCCTCCTACTGCCCCACAAAAAAGTGAGCAGGCCGCAATGCGATGCAGTGCGTTCCGACCAGAATCAGACCGGAAACGCACTGCATATGGTGTGAACGTACCCTCCACCTTGTGCATTGTGCTGTACATTCTATACTTTACTCCACACTACCTTGTGCCTGTGTTGTACATTCAATATGCCAACCCGCTCCACTTTGCATATTGTGCTGTGCATTTTCTACTTTACAGCACTCTGGACTGTACATTGTGCTGCATGTTCTGCTGTACAATATATACCCTTTCACAGTTGTCTTCCCTACAATAGGCCAAATACCAAAAGTACACAAAATCTAGATGAGATATCTGACATTACACCTCACACACTACTTCCACACTTATTCCCAAATTCCCTTGCTCACTATATGTTTGCTATTAAACAGGAGAAAAGCATGATAAAATATAATATTGAGAGATATTGCTTCTGACATGCATCCAGGTGAACATGACATACGAATATTAAATCCCAACTCCAACTGGAGTTTTCTTAGTGCACAGAAAGAGAATATAATACCCAATTTGGTAAAATATAAGAAACGGGGTTGTGTCGGGTAAATAGATACCAAACATGTGAAGGCTTAAAATTGTACGCACCTGTGAAATGGCAAAAAACGGCAATACCCATAAATGCCCATAGGCAACGCTTTACGTTCATCAATTTAGTGCTTACAATCATTGCTGGCCCTAGAATTATTGCTCTCAATCCCATGTTTCCGTTTGTTATGCAACGTGTGACGCAAATGTCATTTTTACACATAGGTGCACCCAATGCGTGTTTGTGTTTGTATGTACATGGGGATTTGGGACTTTAAACAAAAATTGTGTTTTATTTTTTTTTATATGTGACTTCAATTTTTGAAGTTTTGTTTTCCCTTAACATTATTGCTATTACATAGGGGGCTAAGTCCCCTATGTGATAGCAAAGAGGATGTGACAGGTCCTATTTATGGAGACATCGGGGGTCTATTAGACCCCTTATGTCACCTAAGGACCCCAAAGAAGCTCATGAAGAAGAGATTGATCTTTATCTTCTTCCTTTCCGGCCACAGCAGGGGGAGAAACGACATGTGATGTAATACATGTCACTTTTATGTTCAGTGATCAGAGGGGAGGTCAGAGACTGGAAGTGTGCTGATCTCTCTCTGATCGAGGTACGTAGACCCATCATGCTGGTCCTGGGCCTGCATCCGGGACAGAGGAGCCTGGCCAAGGCAGCAGCCCTCCCCAGCCCCATACAAGTGATCGGGTTGTTCTATAGCCGCCTGAACCTTTGCATGTGACTGCCACGGGCTGTACAAAACTATACATGTATAACAGCTTCAGGACAGCGTTGTTTATATATGTATATATACGACAGTCCTGAAGGGGTTAAGGTATTTATTGGACATATTTCTTCTTATTGCCTATTCTAACTTGTCAGATAGAGGAGACATGGGGGAAAACATTACCTTAGGTATCACAGACATCATTAACCATTCCCTAGCTGTCCTCAACAATCCCAAAGAAAAGTTCTTGCTTGCGTTTGCTGACTAACCAACAATGTTTAATCCAAAGAGTTTTTTAAAAACATTAACCCCAAAACAGTTCATTTTCTGGTTGGCGTAAAGTGCCGTTCCTAAAGTGTACTTACTGTGTGGTAAAATGCCAGCAGGACAAGAAATGAGGGGCAGGCTCTAATCCTTCCCCACTCTTTACATAATCAAGAGAAAAAAGTTTGGGCTGACTCGCCCCACTATTAAGTTCTGGTTGGGGAATAAGCAACAGCACTGGTAGAAAGGATCAATAGACTGGATAGGTGTTTGTTTGCTAATAATATAGAGCTGATTGGGGCCAAATAAACTATGGCATCTCACACCTGTCTACAAATATGCCAGCTCTTCAGGCAAATGCTGCATTGCCAGCCCAAATCTAGAATCTGTTCCACATACTGCTCCAATGGGGTGCCAGGTTTTGTATTGTGCTGAAATCAATAGAGTTGACATTCCGTTCTAATCGGGGATAACACACATGGAACATGAATAGTTTTGGTGCCTGTAAGCATGGCCGTAGCTAGGGCGAGGCAAATGAGGCACTCGACTCGGAAGCAGGTGCAGGGGGGACGCAGCCAGGGCTCAGCATGGCAGTGAGAAGTGGTGTGGCACAGCCTGCAACTTCTCCTCTGGATCCCTGCTGCTCTCCCCCATCTGTATGGGCAGAGGCAGTGAGGATTCGA
>NW_017306655.1:1206180-1208658 GCF_000935625.1 Nanorana parkeri | reverse complement strand
CTCTTTCCTCTCCTCAGTGATATTTACTCTTTGTGCAAAACAAACAGTGGAGCGATCAGCTGCTCACTCCAATGCTTTATATCACTTCCTGTTCATTCATAAGTTTCTGAATGGGTAGTAGCACTCTGTACAGAGGATTCTCCTCATTTAGGAACTGGTTGATAGTATATATTTTCAAAATGAATGGGAAGCCTCTACTTTCCATTCGTTTAGAACAGATGCTGCAGAAAAAGAGATTAAGGACTCTATTTCTTGTTTGTTTAGACCCCTAATATGTCCCAGAAGCCACCCCAACAGTAAAATAAAATAAATAAAAAGAAATAATAAGTAAAAAATAATAAAAAAATAAATAGAAAATAAAAAAAACATATCCTGGAGGCGGGGTACATGACGTTGCCGCAAGTGTGCGGCCTTGGGTGACGTCACATGCCTGTTGGGGGTGGGGGGGGCACTTTTTTTGTTCTTGCCTCAGGTGCAAAAGGAGCTAGCTACGGCTCTGTCTGTATGAGGAACATACTTTAAAAGAACCAAAAATATTTTCAACTGATCGACATTGTGGGAGCATGCAAATTCTACTGCCGTGTTTTAGTATCTTTGGGGTTCACCTCTAAACTATACAATGAAGTTATGAAGGTGTTCATGAGAATATATATTTTATGCCAACAAAGCTTTAACAAGTTTCTGTGTGAGGCAACAATGGCTGAGGTTATTACACGTGTTCTGCTGCAAAGTGCAAAGTTAATAGATTAGATAAGTATTACTAGATGTCTGAAGACTCTACTCAGGCCGCCAGGGTTTGAAGTTTTCTGTTCATGTTCAATAAAATATTAACAAATAGTGTCAGAGATCAAAGATATTAAATTCAATAAAGATTACGAAATATTTACCTTCATTCATTTTAGTAACGTAAGAAGTTGATTTAAATACAGATGGCTATTGTGATCACTGACCACATGAAGCTCCACTCCCAAGGTGGCCACACACTGTGCGATTTTCGTTCAGAAATCGTACACGAATGGTCTTCCGAACAATATTTGAAAGTTGATGGTACATCACCAGTTGTCGTTTTTGATATTGTGAAAACTTTTCTCTGAGGGCTTGTTCACACCCAGTGTTGAGCAGATGCAGAGAGTTACGGAACGCATAAAAAATGCATCCAATGGTATTTTGGGCTCTAGTTCACACCACCGCGTTCAGTTCCCGGAGCATGTGGAAAAACTGCAGCATGCCCTATTTTTTCTGCCCAGGAACGCACCAAAACGCATGTAACGCATAAAAAACTCATGCAAACGCCCTGGAACGTACTGAAAGCCCATTTTGGGCACAAAAACGTCCCAGAACGTGGCAAAAACGTGGCAAAACGCACAGCACTGCATATGCAGAAACTCATGCAGATCTGGCCCGGATTTGGTGTGAACTAGCTCTGACCGAACAAAAATCGTTAAATCAGGGGAGTTTTCGTTAGTCAAAGAACACAGCACATATGCAAAAGAAAATTATTTTGGTCGTTCTTCAAAATTTGGTTGGTTAGTATGGCTAACGAACGATTTCTGAAATCATCATTTGATATGCTTGATGGGGTATTTGAACTATACTCCAACAAGGGTTCTTAGAAAAAAATGAAAATTTCTGACCGAAAATCTTCTAGTTTATGGCCACCTTTAGTTAAGACTGTGAAAGACAACATAATGACATACAAATGTAGGACATGATAGCAGGTATGTTGCACTTGCCAGACATATACTGCCATTACATACAGTGATAAATGGCACTGTTTTTCACCAGTGGTCCATCTAACCAAAGCCTCCATCAAACCAGTTACAGATTTTAACACCACCTACTTTTGGGATCAGCTAGTGGAATTAGACTGTCCTGAGAAATCGAGGGCTCCTGGAAAGTCCCTACAAACATAACAAATCAGTTTTGTAAAAAAAAATTATATATACATATACACAAAGATTCATGACATCCCTTGAAACCATTGCTGTTTTTCAACTATAGCATTTCTTGTTTGCTGACTGCTTCCCTGTTATCCTGGGAGCCATAGGAGACCTGGCCTTTAGAAGGGACTTGGGCAAAGACTTCGTGAACACTGTCTATAGCAGAATGGGAATCATGCTGAAGGTTTTACTGGGGAAATACTGTTGCACACTGGGTACCAGGTATGGTCAAGTTGGACATTGCTTCACGCTGCTCAGCCTGGGAGGACCTTCTACACAACAAACACTAGTAACAATAACAGTGTAGGTTAGGGGCTAAGAAGTCCCAGTTTCCTTTTCCTTCCAACTTGCCCATTAGGTGTCACCATGCTTAGAGATCGGGGTCTCTAAAATTTGGGTAGGCAGTGTAGTTGCCTCAAATAGTCACTCGAGGTCCCTAAAGAAAATGTAGTTGTGATTTTATGAGACACTAGGAGGTAAGTGGCAGCCCCCCCCCCCCCCCCCCCGGGGGTGGGGCTCCTGCGAGGGAGGTCTGAGG
>NW_017306655.1:1200906-1205759 GCF_000935625.1 Nanorana parkeri | reverse complement strand
CCCCCCCCTCCGGTAGTGGGGCTCCTTGGAAGAGGATCTCAGGTGTATATATAATTTTGGTGGGGAGCTGCAAAGGGTTGTTGGTTGGTTATGGGACATGCTTAAAGGACAAAGCACAGCAAGGATGTACTTTGAGCTTCCCCTTTGGAGGAAGTAGATGAAGTAGGTACAAGACTTTTAGGACTGCTTGCATCCCCATGGGGAGAATGCAGTGCTCTGGGTAACCCCTTTAATGCTCTGAGCTTCACCTCAACTCTTCTTGCTCTTTTCCTACTGTTTGGTTTTGTTTGTACCTGAAGGATCGTGCTGTTACCTGTGGGGTGACTGGAGTATGCAAATATGTACGAGATCAATTTTGCAAGTAAAGCATTAAAAATGCTTTCTTTGTGTGGACTGGTCCCTCTCCTAACCTTAAGATGGCAATGTCTCATTGGAGCAGGCAAATGCTGGTTAGACTGCTAATGGGGTCCATTACTGCGAGGCCTGAAGCAGGTATTTGGAAGACCATTGGTGAATAACGGTCAAGCCAGGCCAGGCCAGGGATCTCCCAGGGTGTGTTCTAATAGAGGGTTGAGGTACAGAGATTTCTCTGGCAGTTTTGAGCTCCCTACAAGCCCCATGCCCTCAGGACCCCAGTGAATCTGTGTGGGAACAGCCTCTGGCCAGGCAGCAATGGCCCCCAGAAACACATTGGTGGTACACATGGTGATCATGCAGCCTAGTACAGGGATACCATTGCACCACACAGTAAAAATAATGACAATGATAGGAAGGATCCTTGTGATTTCAGCAATGGGCTTACAATATCAAGATTTTGCCCTTTCCCGTTTACAAATGTAGATGTTAGAACTCATAGATCACACAAAGGGACTCTGAAGAGGTTAAAATATTGCAGGGCCCATCAATTTCTGAAGTTCAAAGATAATTTTCTGCACTTGCCCTATGGACTTATTACTGAAGATAAAATCCTTGTCAGCTAATCTGTGACTTTGAAACCCTTTTATCAGAATCCTAGCAATCGGCATATAAACTGCAGCCAGACACTATTCTTCTTGTAGTCTCGCCGCCTTGTTCACGTTGCTCCTTTGCACCATCCCATCTCCGGTACCAGTCACCATGCCTGCAGACTACAATGGCACCTGGGTCATGGAGAAGAATGACAACTTTGATGGATACATGAAGGCATTAGGTATTTCTATTTTCAAGAATCGTCCGCTGATCCTTGTGAAGCCAATTAAGTACAAAGATAACGTTCTCTAAAGCTGGCCATACACCTATAGATTATCTGCAGATTTTCTATGGTCAGATGGAAAAAGTGCAACAGATTCCTCCATCTACACGAAACTGTGTGGATGGAGGAATTTCCCACTTTGCCAAGCTTCAGTATCTTGCTTGTTGGCTCTCAAAATACCTGAACAATCTGATTGGATGTAGGCATTGTTCAGGTATTTGTAGAGCCAGCGGTGCCGACTAGCAAGATCCTGAAGCTTGGCCCAGTGGGAGATTCCTCTATACACACAGTTTAGCATAGATGGAGAAATCTGTTGCACTTGTTCCATCTGACCATAGGTAATCTGCTGATAATCTATAGATGTGTGGCCAGCTTTAGGCTGCGTTAGATGATGCTGTGGTTGTTATGTGCAATAGATAACATTTGTCTTTTTATAGGAATTAACCCCATTAATTCTTGGACAGGAATAACCCTATGTGTTTAGGGAAAGGCTATAATGTTTGTTTTATTAACCATATTGTTTGTTTTACTCCTGACCTGATTAAAGAGAATCTGTACTGAAAGAAATATGGAGGCTGCAATTTCTGATAACCTTAAAGGGTTTGTTCATACCATATTCTTGTGCTAAAAGTACGGGATCTGTGCACTTTGTGCACGCTATTGCATAGCGAACAGTACTGCAAGCTCAGTGCTCTGGAGCGTCTCTGCCATTCATCAAGGCACTCCCAACACACCTTCCAACTTGTGCAACACACAGTATTGCAATACAATTTGTTGTATTGTGGTGCAGTGATAAATGAAAAAGCAATGCATGCACTACTTTTTTTCATCGCACAGCAATGCAAAGCACATTACTGCTGTACCCTTACACCGCTGTAATGCATGCCCGCTGAAAGCTGTGTCGGAGTGTCATTAACAATGAATGGCAATGCAATGTACCAGTCCAGCTGCGGTGTGAACAGTCCCAATGCTAGTTGGCTTTCTCTGGATTCAGTACAGTCCTAGGCTAGGGCTACGCGGGTGATTTTTTATTTCAATGATTAAGATTAAAAATGTGTTTTTGCAGAAGATTGTTGGGTGATTGTCAGCAACATGAAATAACTCTATAGAGTATATTGAAATGTTAACAATCACATAAGAATCACCCAAGCAGGCTATTCTTGAACAATTAAAGGAGAACTATGAGGAGTGCTTTTCACTCACCTCATAGTTCTAGCCGACCTGTGACAATGAGACTGTCACAGGTCGGCTCAGTAGATCGGGAAGTGAGCGAACACATACCGGTGTTCGCTCACTTCTCGATCCTGTCACGGCTCTCTGCTGTGACAGGGTACAGGATGGATTCCCCCCTCCCCACTCCGATCCGCCAGCGCTGACTGGTGGAACAGACGGGGAAGGGGGCGGGTACAGCTGGCTCTGCCTCTAGATAGGCAGAGCCAGCTGTCACTCACGCAGCTGGGCGGATCTCGACATCGATGTCGGGATCTGCTCCGGCTGCGGCGTCTCAGTATACCGCGAGTTGTAGCTCGCGGTATACTGAGCTTATGGTGACGGGAGGACACTAGTTTGTGTCCTCCCGTCACCCTAAGGAGAACTGTGGGGAAAAGCCCTGACCCCATAGTTCTCCTTTAATCTACTACTCTCATTCTATTCTATGCAGGAGATAAATGGCTGATAGTCTTTGCTATGTGACTGAATTGTGGCATTGTGTGATCATAGAAGATTTAATGTGATACAAACAAGGTCAATCCTATGAGATTCTAGTAGCGTTACTATGTTATTAAAAATAACCCGTGTAGCCCTAGCCTTTGTCAGTGACATGGAACATGCACACAGCGAGGGAAGTCAGAGTGAAATCCTGATGTGCATACTTGTTTTGGGTCAGTCACTTTGAAAGTATTGAAGCCATTGGATCAGCATGACAGACAGGGAACAAGCGATCCAGAGGCTGAGGTCAGCAATGACAGCCTGCATACTTCCTTACTATAAGCTATTTCATTTGATTCACACTAAGCCTACTATACATGTTTAGATTTAGGATAAAGGAATGAAGGGATTCCTTGTCTGCAGGCTTAATGGAAAAAACCCCAGAACAAAACACTTGATCCCTCCAATCTTAAACAGCATGGAGTCATCTTCCCTGCTGGCTATTCCATGTAAACAGCCACGACACCTGCAGTTCTCAATAGAATACAGGTGCTATGATATGAACACACTTGAAGTCCATTCAATCTTCTTTCTCATCCCTGTTACTAAATATTAATGCCACAGTATGGACATGGACTGGAGGAGGAGTCTGCAAGAGCCAGAGCATTGCACGTGCGATCCGCTGATATGGTTGCAATGCTTTACTGGCTCCAATGCAAAAATAAAACTAAATGCGCATTGTTTCTTTTGTGAAGAAGCGTGCATTTATTATTTTTATTAAATAGGCCGAATTTCCCGTTCAAACTGGAAGCATTGCACATTGCCTCCTGCTGGAATATCAGCAGAACTGAAAAAGAGAAAGAACAACATCCACATATATGAAACCAGTGCAGACAGACTGGAAATATGTTCAGAATTATAACAGTTTGCTGCAATGCAGAGAGAACATATGGGCAGCGTGCAAGGGTATACTGTGCTTTAGATGGTCACACACATTATATCAAACCTCTGCCTGACAGCCAGCCTGGTTACTGCCTGTTTATTGCCATTACTTAGCAATGGCAGACCCGCACACCAGTATAGTTTTGAAAGCCTGGCCAACAACAGTTCAGATCAACATGTGTTCTCAACACATTTAAATGTAGCATAGTGTTTAGTACAGCCAGTGGCACTCTTGTGTGCCTTTTGGCTTCCTCAGTGGTGCCTCACCATGCTCATACAAAATCATGCTTCTTATATGAAGAAGGCTCCTGATGTGAAAGAGGGGGGACTCTGATGTGAAAGGTGGGCTGTGATGTTAGGGTGCTTTTGCTTGGGATTCCCTTATCCATACAAGACCCGGATGCCACACAACGGTTTGGTATGGATTTTTGAGGGATGCATTTTCTACATTAGCTGTTTTTACATTTTAGACTGGGGTGCCTTAAGAATTTGCATACGTTTAAAACCCATTTCTACCTTTGCGGGCCATGATTGAAAAAAGGTTGAGAAACGATGGTTTAGTATAACTCAAGTCAAAGCATTTCTTGTTGTTTTTTAGGATGAAATAGGGGATGATGAACACCCGTTGTTTCATTAATTCCCCATTAGGATGATTTCCCTTCATTTCCTGTTCTGCAGGCATAAGAGGAAGTGAGATTAAATCTCTCCAAAGTGAGGAAAATTCCCTCTTAGACAGTTGCCACCCTCGCCTTTGGAAAATTTCCCACCTATTCCTGTTCTAGTGGCAACTTGAAATTTTGGTTTCTTACTTTTAGTCTCGGAGACAGAGGTCACCTGGAGAGATCGAGAGAGTATCTTCCTAAGGAGGACACAGACAGCAATAAAAACCTGATAAGGGATCTAAAACCTCACCACTCCATCCAAAACTAAAGTAAAAGTTAGATACACTTTAACTACAGGCAGAGTATTTACACTAACTGCAGGCAGAGTATATACCAAATCCCCCCCCCCCCCCCCCACCGTCTGCTGTGTT
>NW_017306655.1:1188546-1200846 GCF_000935625.1 Nanorana parkeri | reverse complement strand
AACCCCCCCACTCCATCCAAAACTAAAATAAAAGTTAGATACACTTTAACTACAGGCAGAGTATTTACACTAACTGCAGGCAGAGTATTTACCAAACCCCCCCCCCCCCTGCTTTGCAGTTGTATTTGTGAATTCTCCCCTCTAGTGGTCAGAAGTAAAACTACAACCATTTAGATATCTGACCGTACAGTAAAAACTGTCGCATGCCTTCCATACACTTTGCGATTATCGTATGATCGTGGGATTTCCCGCGATTATCGTGCGATAATCGCACAGTGTATGGGCACCTTTAAGGTGCCCATACACCTTACAACCATCGCAAGACTTTTGTCTTGTGATGGTTGTAAGCTAATTAAAAGCTCGTACAATCTGCCCATCTTGGACAGGCAGATCGTACTTGTGATCATCGCAAGCCGGCCCCTTAGAGCCCCCTAAGACATGTGTCTCCTTGATGTAAAACATTGAAAAGGCAATGCTACATCTGAGGCAAACCTATGTTGCAGGTTTTTGGTTTCCGGGACTGACCTGAGTTTTTTTTGGCTTTTTACCTTATAGACATTGACTTTGCTACCCGTAAGATTGCTGCCCACCTAAACCAAACCAAAGAGCTTATTCAGAATGGAAACGAGTTTAAAACAAAGACACTCAGCACATTTCGGAACTATTTTGTTGACTTCACGGTTGGAGTGGAATTCGAGGAACAAACCAAGAGCTTGGACGACAGGACGGTGAAGGTACAAGCTGCTACAATTATAATTTTTGGCTCATATAGAACCTTATGTATTGTGCCATGACCAGACTTGTTTTATCTGCTCCACAGACCTTAGTAAGCTGGGACGGGGACAAACTTGTCTGTGTTCAAAAAGGAGAGAAAAATAATCGTGGTTGGAAGCAATGGATTGAGGGCGACAAACTCTATCTGGTGAGGAGCTATGGTTTGTGCTACAGCGATGATGCAATCTATTCAAACAGTTACTTTAAAGAGAACTCCATGCTAAATCTTCGGAATAATACAAACAAAAATACGATTACACATTATTTGAAGAAAAACTCCAGTCAAAACATATTTTTCTAGTTTAGGATAGAATGAGGAAAAGACAATGGGGGGAATTTAACAAAACTGGAGCAGACAAAATCTGGAGCAGATTTGCACTGCAGCCAATCAGCTTCTCTCTCTCATTTTCACATCTTACCTGAGCAAACTGAAGAGAGATGCTGATTGGTTGCCATGGGCAACTGCTCCAAATTAAGTTTGCTCCAGTTTTGATAAATTCCCCCCAATGTGACCATTATCAAAAGGTGATGGAAATATCCAAAATACTATGGCTGTCCCCAGAGGAGGAACTGAGGGAATGCCTTCCAAAAGACACATGTATTCCATTGACAACTTACAACCTCACTTTGTGAGGTTTTCACTTCCTACCTATCATGTATAGGGACAGGAAGTGAGGGTAAGTCTCCCCAGTGGGGACATAGTAATAAATACTGGACAGATGTTCTAACCTTCCCACACTCAATGTAAAACAACAGTTCTGGAGTTCTCAAAGATTATCTAAACAAAATGGCAAAAATGTAATATATTGCAGCTTACTAGTCCATAGATGTGGTGGCTGCATTAAGTTCCTTTCAAGG
This sequence comes from Nanorana parkeri, assembly GCF_000935625.1. Taxonomy (NCBI): domain Eukaryota; kingdom Metazoa; phylum Chordata; class Amphibia; order Anura; family Dicroglossidae; genus Nanorana; species Nanorana parkeri. The sequence continues at coordinate 1,199,214 of NW_017306655.1, read as the reverse complement.
CTTTAGGACATGGTAACCCTGAGAATACCACACTTCCTATCTAAGGTTGACAAAGCGCACTCAATGTACTGGGTACAGAGGAGCAGTTGTGTCACCAAAGGACAGGAAGTGTGCTAGGATTAGGGCTCCTTTACACCATGTCCATTGAGCTGCATAGATCAACACAGGCTCAATGCAATGGCACTTAGAAAACAATTGATTTCTATATGACCTGTTCACATCACACATGTGTGGTTGTGTGTGCTGCATAAAAATACAGCATGTATGCATTTTAACACAGTGCTACGCATTGCATGTCGATGCACCACAACATGCTGGTTGTATAGAGTTAAAGGAAAAATGTATTTAATGACATTTCAATATAGTTAAAAAAGGTAACAATGCATCAAACTGTCTATCACAACGCATACCCGCATGTGTGCATTATACAGAGCTTGACATATGAGGGGCAGCTCCGACTCTCCATAACAAGATGGGGGAGGGGGTTCTATAGCTCACATAGGTGAACTGGGCAGGGCTCTGATAACAGTGCGTGAGATAACACTGCAGAGTGCACAGAACATAGGAGAGATCTGGATTTCAGGCAGAATCAAAAGGTATTTGTTTGCACTTATCTAGCAGATATAACAAAATGCTTTCAATGGTGTGTTTGTGTATACAGTATATATATATATATATATATTCCTTTCAACATCTCGTGGCCCAACGGAGTACTGATGGGGTGGTCATAATAATCTGGCCACTCAGTGTATATATATATATATATATATATATATCTAAAGCAGACAAAAAGGGCACAAATAAGAGGCGTTCACTCTTAAGGTTTACATACATATTGAATGATTTCTTTTAACCTCATGTTGAATAACAGAGAATTTTGGGAGTGGCATGCTCTCATTCACAAATGTAATTCTTTCATTAGTAGAACTACAGTCATCTCAATGGAATACAAGTGCTGGGACATCCCCACACTTCTACTCCATTCATTCTGGACTACAGCCTGCAGGGGCAAGAGCTTTGCACCTGCACACAGTTGCAATGCTTTACTGGCTCCTATGCAAAAAAATACACATTTATTTCTTCTATGAAGAGGTGTGCATTGATTTATTTAGTGGATTTTACCTTTAACATTTCTAGAAGTTTCCTATATTATAGCAAATCTTTCACGTTTGAGGTCAGATCCACCTAAATGTTTCGCCAAGCTGCTGTATAGAGAGCTTAGCACTGAATTCTGTAAGACAACCTGCATAGATTCAGCAGCGTCACTAGGAAGGCTCCACACAAAACTCATGCCTTGCTTTTCTTTTATTTCAGGAATTGACGTGTGAAGATCAAGTCTGCAAGCAGATTTTCAAAAAGAAGAACTAAAGCACTGTCATCTTTTCATGGCTACATCTGCGATACATTTTCTTTTGCAATTGAATAAAATTGGTTTATACAAAATATTATGCTTTCATAAATGTGTAATTTATTATTTCTTTGGAGGGAACGTCTTCCTGAGGTACACAAAATATGTGCTTGCTGGACTACGATTTCACTAAGAACCCAGAAACTACCATTGCTGAATAGTAGCTGTTAAAGGGGATGTAAATAACACAGTACATTTTCTGCATTGAGTTGACAAACTTATTTTTTAATATTACTTTCACATCTTTTGTTGCTTACAGTATTTCATAAAGAGATTTGTAGGGTCTCCCACTAGTGAAGTCTGTATGCCAAGACAGTGTCAGCTGAACAACTGCCGGGATTGTGTAAATTACAGGATAAGGCACTTAAGGAGTTAACACCTTATGTTTAGAAAGAATAATCAATCCTGAGTGATCAATGTACATTGCAAGGATTTTAACACACTTTGTTGTATATTCCTATCTTATTCTGTTCTGAAGCAGATTATTCTGAATAAGCAGTTTGTTCCCGCATGCCCTTTACAAACTGATTCCTGAATGGGAGTGTCTGGTTTTTTTTTAAATAATCAGCTGGCGGAGTTTCTGTGTTCTAATGAGGGAAATTCAAGGTTGGCATCCCTTCAGCAGTAATGTGGGTGCAAACTTAGCGCCCACGATTATGAAGATAGTACTTGTGAAGATAATGAGGTCTGACAAATCCCAGACTGAGTGGGGAGAATGGGGGACTTGTACTGAACACAGTGCCACCCTCATTTCTCTAGCTTGAAGACATGTTGCGAAAAGCAGATCAACTAGAAGGAATGCAGAAACATCATGAATCCTACTTAGCCCAGGATCTGCAAAGCATAAAAAAATTAGAGTTAGGTACCTGGTAACTCTGTTTCTAGGAACCTTCCAGGACAGCATCAGAGAGATAGGCTCCTCCCACCGGAACAGGGAACACATCAGCCACACCTAAATAAAAAGAGCACAAGCCTAGCACACCTCAGTTAAAACATAAGAACCGAAGGATACCGCATTGCTACTCATTTCCAACACATAGAAATATACATAACAATACGTTACATGATAAAGCATAGTAGTCAACTTTTCAATATCGGGAGGGGAATCCCTGCTGTCCTGGAAGGTTCCTAGAAACAGAGTTACCAGGTACCTAACTCTAATTTTCTCTAGTCACCTTCCAGGACAGCATCAGAGAGGATAAGCGAGCACCATACTCACAATTGGGGGGAGGGGGGGGCACAGCTTGCAGAACTTTCCTTTCCGAAAGTCTGATCTTGGTTGGCTGTCACCTCCACTCTATAGTGCTTGACAAATGTCAGAAAACTGGACCAGGTTGCAGCTCTGCAGATCTGATCTGGGGTAGACCATGCTCTCTGCGCCCATGAGGCGGCCAAGACCCTCATAGAGTGTGCTGTTACATGCTAAGGTGAGTTCAGACCCTGTAAATCGTATGCTTGTTGTATGGCCAGTTTGATCCATCTACCTATGGAGCTTTTAGGCCTGAAAACAAAATAAACAAATGCTTTTAGTCTTGGCCAGGTATTCCAGCACACAACGCCGAACATCGATACCCTGTAGAGCGGCCTCTCATTCGATGCATTGATACAGAAGGAGGAATTTTGTCCAGGAGGATTGTACAGTAGGGATCTGAAATTGACAAAGCATGTATTTCGCTGACTCTCCTAGCCGAGACAATGGCCACTAGCAGTGCCGTTTTAAGCATGAGGATTTTGAATGAACATGCCTCTATTGGTTCGAACGGGGGTCCTAGGAAAGCCTGCAGGACCACCGACAGATCCCAAGTGGGGAAGCATGCTACCACTGGTGGCTTTGCTCTGGCCACTGCTTTCAGAAATCTTTTGATTAGCGGCTCTTCTGCCAGCCTATGATCTAAGAAACAGGATAGAGCAGAGATCTGAACTTTAAGGTTACTGCAAGATACATTTTTCTCGACTCCGTTTTGCAGAAACTCTAATACGGAAACCACCGTGGTCTTCTCTGCGTTGTTACTGGCTGACCTCCATGCCGATTAGGTTTTCCAAACCTTATTGTAGATTGCTAAAGTGGAAGGCTTCCTACTAGAAATAAGGGTAGCAATCACCTTGTCTGACAAACCTTTCCTCAACAGCAAGTTCCTTTCAGAAACCAGGCTGTCAAGCGTAAATACTCTAAGCGAGGGTGTAACACCGATCTTTGTTGAAGCAGATTCGCCTTCAGCGGGAGCGTCCAAGGCGGCACGATGCTTAATTTCAGAAGAGGGCCAAACCACGGCCTCTTTGGCCAGAAAGGGGCGATCAGGATGACCAATGCATTGTCTTCTAAAATCTTCTTGATGACCCCCGGTATCAATTTGATTGGGGGAAAAGCATAAAGCAGCTGGGTTCACCAAGGGTGTAGCAGAGCATTCACCCCCAAGCTCCCTTCTTCCCATACCCGAGAAAAAAAACAGACGCACTTTCCTGTTTGTTCTTGAGGCGAAGAGATCCACATGTGGCATCCCCCATCTTTTCGTTATCATAAGGAATGTCTGATTGTCCAACTCCCAATCCGACTGGCGAAATTTTCTTCTGCTCAGCGTGTCTGCTAGAACATTCAATCTGCCGATATGGATAGCAGACTGTTCTCTCCCCAGAGAAGGATATCTTCCGCTAGCGACAAGAGGGGATGGGGCCTTGTACCTCCCTGTTTTTTTAGATATTTGTTGTCCGACAAAATCCGCACATGCTGGCCTTTGACATGGGGAGCGCACCCCAATAAAGCGCAATCTATGACTGGCTTTCAGTTCCCTCATATTTGAGGACTTGCGACTCCACTTTGCTCCAAAAGCCCTGGAGCATGTGTTGTTGAAAGTGAGCACCCCAACCTCTCTAGTGATAGGATCACGGCCCTGGGAAGCTCTATTACTTTGTCTAACAAATTCAGTTGACCATCCCATTCCGCCAATAGAACATTTTGAAGGGGCCTGGAGTGTATATGGGCCCAAGTTACCGCCGGAGTGGCTGCTATCATAAACCCCAAGAGCGCATGATGTGCCTGAAAGACGCCTTCATCTCTGCACAGAGATCTCGTTTCTGCTGTCAACGTGGCAATTTTTTCTTCCGGGAGGAGAACGCATGCATCTTCTGTGTGTACCACCTTTTGAGATGGAATCATCTGAGATTTTTCTCCATTTATGAGCCAACCCAGATTCCGAAGGTGGGCTACAGCCATAGCAAGGTTTACCCTGAGGATCTCCTGTTCGCTTGTGGAAGGAGAGGTCTTGCAGAAGAAGGGACGCCACTGAGCCCACTACGTCAGAGGGATAGTTGTCATGCATACCCTTATGCAGGAAACCTCAGGCATATAGAAGGAAAAAAAAAACGTATTTTGGACAGGTGGGGACTGTCCTGGAAACCCCTGTCATGAGTACTTCAGGTGCACTGACCCTGCATACTGTTACTCCATGATGCAGGAAGCCCCTGCTCACTAGCCCAAATGTTACAGTGTCCTGCTTGGCCGGAGGAAACCCAAAATAACTGAGGTGTGCTAGGTTTGTGCTCTTTTTATTTAGGTGTGGGTGATGTGCTTCCTGTTCCGGTGGGAGGAGCCTATCTCTCTGATGCTGTCCTGGAAGGTGACTAGAGAAAAAACTCCTTATTAGACCCTGTCATGAGGTAAAGTTTCAGTTTTAAGCAATAGACATTCTGGTCCAATTTTCTTTTAACTACCAAAGCCCAACTTTGTAATGCTGTAATGAAGTTACATTCATAAAACAATATACGGTACAACAAAAAATGACACCTAACATGCTTATATTATAAGAAGCAGGTGGCTAATGGAAGACATGAAATCTCCTAAGTGACATAGGTCTCCGATTTATATCATATTTGGTCTGCAACATACCATAATTTTATTCCGTGCAATACTACATTGGTTATCAGATTGCAACACCTTGTTAGCTAGAAATATAGATGCATTTACAGCTCAAAGCACCTGCTTACCATCGAAACTATGAACAACTCATTCAATGAGCCTACACTGGCCACTATGGCTCACTCAAAATACTTCCTTGCTTATGAACCCTTGGCAGGTGGTGGAACATGGGAACTATGGGATAATTGGCACCAGTTTTTCCTGTACCTTCCCCTTTATGAAGCCCACTGAAATTGGAAACGATACGAGATTTTCTAACAGCCTTTATAGGATACCATTGGATTTCTGTCTAGAGGTTGGTAAGTTTCTCAATCTGTCACATGCCCTAAGGCCTCCTCCTGGTAATCATGGGTATTGAGTATGACAGCTGCTGTCCCTTTATCAGCATTCCTAATCATAAGGTTTGGATTTGTTTAAAAGATATTATTGCTTTCCTGGCCTTGTACCTCCCTGTTTTTTTAGATATTTGTTGTCCGACAAAATCCGCACATGCTGGCCTTTGACATGGGGAGCGCACCCCAATAAAGCGCAATCTATGACTGGCTTTCAGTTCCCTCATATTTGAGGACTTGCGACTCCACTTTGCTCCAAAAGCCCTGGAGCATGTGTTGTTGAAAGTGAGCACCCCAACCTCTCTAGTGATAGGATCACGGCCCTGGGAAGCTCTATTACTTTGTCTAACAAATTCAGTTGACCATCCCATTCCGCCAATAGAACATTTTGAAGGGGCCTGGAGTGTATATGGGCCCAAGTTACCGCCGGAGTGGCTGCTATCATAAACCCCAAGAGCGCATGATGTGCCTGAAAGACGCCTTCATCTCTGCACAGAGATCTCGTTTCTGCTGTCAACGTGGCAATTTTTTCTTCCGGGAGGAGAACGCATGCATCTTCTGTGTGTACCACCTTTTGAGATGGAATCATCTGAGATTTTTCTCCATTTATGAGCCAACCCAGATTCCGAAGGTGGGCTACAGCCATAGCAAGGTTTACCCTGAGGATCTCCTGTTCGCTTGTGGAAGGAGAGGTCTTGCAGAAGAAGGGACGCCACTGAGCCCACTACGTCAGAGGGATAGTTGTCATGCATACCCTTATGCAGGAAACCTCAGGCATATAGAAGGAAAAAAAAAACGTATTTTGGACAGGTGGGGACTGTCCTGGAAACCCCTGTCATGAGTACTTCAGGTGCACTGACCCTGCATACTGTTACTCCATGATGCAGGAAGCCCCTGCTCACTAGCCCAAATGTTACAGTGTCCTGCTTGGCCGGAGGAAACCCAAAATAACTGAGGTGTGCTAGGTTTGTGCTCTTTTTATTTAGGTGTGGGTGATGTGCTTCCTGTTCCGGTGGGAGGAGCCTATCTCTCTGATGCTGTCCTGGAAGGTGACTAGAGAAAAAACTCCTTATTAGACCCTGTCATGAGGTAAAGTTTCAGTTTTAAGCAATAGACATTCTGGTCCAATTTTCTTTTAACTACCAAAGCCCAACTTTGTAATGCTGTAATGAAGTTACATTCATAAAACAATATACGGTACAACAAAAAATGACACCTAACATGCTTATATTATAAGAAGCAGGTGGCTAATGGAAGACATGAAATCTCCTAAGTGACATAGGTCTCCGATTTATATCATATTTGGTCTGCAACATACCATAATTTTATTCCGTGCAATACTACATTGGTTATCAGATTGCAACACCTTGTTAGCTAGAAATATAGATGCATTTACAGCTCAAAGCACCTGCTTACCATCGAAACTATGAACAACTCATTCAATGAGCCTACACTGGCCACTATGGCTCACTCAAAATACTTCCTTGCTTATGAACCCTTGGCAGGTGGTGGAACATGGGAACTATGGGATAATTGGCACCAGTTTTTCCTGTACCTTCCCCTTTATGAAGCCCACTGAAATTGGAAACGATACGAGATTTTCTAACAGCCTTTATAGGATACCATTGGATTTCTGTCTAGAGGTTGGTAAGTTTCTCAATCTGTCACATGCCCTAAGGCCTCCTCCTGGTAATCATGGGTATTGAGTATGACAGCTGCTGTCCCTTTATCAGCATTCCTAATCATAAGGTTTGGATTTGTTTAAAAGATATTATTGCTTTCCGTTCATTTGCTATTATCCATCTTTATTTGAGGGGATGCGGTCTCACTTCCACATGCTAAAAGAATCAGATGCTACTTCCTACTGATTTCTAAAATGTGCCCGAAGCTTTATTTCTATCCATCCTGAACTGGGTAAAATAAAAATCTGAGTTCTACAACCCATACCACTAAGGAAGTGGTTACAATAGGTTAACATAAGGCTAAGATCCATAGACCAGGTGGATGAAATGCATGGATTACATCCGTTGGAATTATCCCCATGTGGTGGCGTATGGACTGTCAAAGCCACCATGAAGGAGATCAATAGCCTGGAAACTCGCTTATATGCAGGTAACCCAGATAATCTGACCCCCTTCCCAAGGAATGAGTACAGGGTACACAAGTATTACTTATTTCTCAATCCCAAAAGTAAACACGCTAGCACCCTAGACTAAGCCCTTTCTTTACATTACAATAAAAAATAGAATCAATGCCCCCCGATGTAAATCCCGCATCAGTCATGACAACCCAATGACATTGCCCTGTTGCACTAATACTACTAAATGACAAATCCCCAAAGTTGCAAAAATATAGACAAAGCAGTCAGTGATCCTGGGTGATGTAATTAACCATATTGGGTCAGTGGCATTCTGTCCCCCATGTCTCTCTTAGGAAAGTCGGCATAACAAGTCTCATTACAGTAAATAACTTTTTTCCTGCATTTGTTATGTAACAAAAGGTGTTGTAATTGTCATGTAAATGCCTTTTGACAATCGCCACCCCCAAAAAGGTAAACTTTCTTATCTTTTCATAAAGCCCATGGACAGTTTTCCCATCTCAGCTGTGGAATTTTTGTAGCTCCTAGTTAACAGTGGTGTCTTGGTTGCTATTCTCATGTCTTCTCTAGGGCCTGTGTAGACAGAACTTGGTTCTCTGACCATAAGATTCAACAGGAATGCAAATTAAAAAAGGTCAAAAGTTGTGTCAGCCCTCTTAGAAGATGGTCAGTGCAGGTCAGTTGCACGTAAATGCACCAAATTGTGAATGATCTTAGATGCATCTTAAACTGTTACCAAACAAACAGAATACACCTGGAAGAACAGCATTTGCCCATCAACACAAGTCCAAGGACCGTCAACCACTAGCCCTTGCCCCATCCCTCAGGTTTAAATGGTATCTCTTGGCAAAAGTTTTTTTTTTATGGAGAGTGGGGAAGGGTTAGACCAGGGGTGCCCATTAGGTAGATCGTGATCCACCAGTAGCTCTCAAAGCTGATGCTGGTAGATCAGGAAGGGTGTGAATGGTGGCCGCTTTATTCCATTTTGGTATATTTATTTAGCTGTGCACCCATGATTACCTATTAGCCGGAGTCTGCTGAGCCAAGCTCCCTGACACCTTTCTGGTGGATACTGGTGGTTGAAGTGCTATGTATTACATCAAAGAATATTAGTTTACACAGCCTGTTGCACTCCCAATGTTTGCAAAATACAGCAAGGTGAGCCAGGAGAGAGCGCGAGAAGAGACAGGCAGGAGAGAGGGAAGGAGAGACAGGCAGGAGAGAGAGAATGAGACAGGCAGGAGAGAGAGAATGAGAGAGCCAGGAGAGAGAGAAGAGACAGCCAGGAGAGAGAGAGGACAGCCAGGAGAGACAGCCAGGAGAGAGAGAAAGCCAGGAGAGAGAGAAGGAGAGACAGCCGGGAGAGAGAGAAGGAGAGACAGCCAGGAGAGAGAGAAAGCCAGGAGAGAGAGAAGGAGAGACAGCCGGGAGAGAGAGAAGGAGAGACAGCCAGGAGAGAGAGAAAGCCAGGAGAGAGAGAAGGAGAGACAGCCGGGAGAGAGAGAAGGAGAGACAGCCAGGAGAGAGAGAAAGCCAGGAGAGAGAGAAGGAGAGACAGCCGGGAGAGAGAGAAGGAGAGACAGCCAGGAGAGAGAGAAAGCCAGGAGAGAGAGAAGGAGAGACAGCCGGGAGAGAGAGAAGGAGAGACAGCCAGGAGAGAGAGAAGGAGAGACGAGAGAGGGAGCGAGGGAGGTTTTTTTTCCGTTGGTAGATCTCATGTAGCTCGTCATTTGAAAAGTAGATCTTAACACAAAAATTGTGGGCACCCCTGGGTTAGACCTTCTGTCTGGTTTTTATTCCTGTGTCCCCCAGCAGGGAGATTCACCCCTCTATTTGTACTAGTGGCCACTAACTTGGAGAAAGTGATGGGAAAGCAAACATTTTACAGTTATCCCCTGAACAAGAGTTATGGTGAAATCTTCAATAGAGACACCTGTTACGGGAACTGGCTAACATGCTCACTCGCTGTGACTTTTGAAGATTTCGTCATCCTGGGCAGGAAGAAGGGAAATTTACCCAATGGGACACAAACAGTTCAATGGTCAGACTTCTCTTTGTTTCTTTTTTTTTTAATGTATTTAACATTAGTCTGCCCAACATGTTGTAGCATGTGATTTTTTTTGTTGCTTCTCCAGAATCCTATTTCAGACTTGTTTTAATGATCCTTGGGGCTCACAAAGCATATAAAAGATATTTTCAAACACTGAAGCATTCCAGAAATTGAAATACTCAATTTGAGATTACATCATATACAACATACAGGTACTTTTTTTTTTTTACACTTGTAAATTTCAGAAAAATAAAGATTTTAATTTCCACATCAACATTCTGTATGTTATGAAGGTCAGTTGCAGAACATCCCATGTAAATCCATTTTACTTTTAGGTTGCAACACTAAACAATGTGGAAAGTTTTGGAGAAGAGTGATTAATTGTATAAAATCATTTTTAACTTAAAGGAGAACTATGAGGCTATGAGGAGAACTGTGACAATGAAACGGTCACAGGTCGGCTCAGTAGATCGGGAAGTGAGCGAACACATACCGGCGTTCACTCACTTCTCGATCCTGTCACAGCTCTCTGCCCCCCCGCTCCGATCCTCCAGCGCTGGCTGGCGGAACAGACGGGGGAGGGGGCGGGTACAGCTGGCTCTGCCTCTAGATAGGCAGAGCCAGCTGTCACTCATGCAGCCAGGCAGATCCAGACATAATTGTCGGATCCGCTTCAGCTGTGGCGTCTCAGTATACCGCGAGCTGTAGCTCGCGGTATACTGAGCTTAGGGTGACGGGAGGACACTAGTTTGTGTCCTCCCGTTACTCTGAGAACTATGGGGAAAAGCCCTAACCCCATAGTTCTCCTTTAAGCTGCTCTAAACATAGAACTTATTGGTGTTGTAATTTATACATAGAATATATATA
>NW_017306655.1:1175145-1187822 GCF_000935625.1 Nanorana parkeri | reverse complement strand
CATATATACACACACACACACACGATAGTAAGTGCTTGACTCCCCCTACATTAGCCAAACCAGAAAATCTGAAACTTCCCGTTCAAGAATTGCCCACTCACTTTTGCTATTGATGTTTAAAAAGGGACCACACATTCCAAATCAGTAGCATGAGCCCTACCTAAGCAGCACACTTGGAGGGATCTTAGTCTATTGATATGGAGAAACAAAATATATTACCTCAGAAGATACATTAATAAAAATGATTGTGATCCCCACACACTCCTCTTAGATTGAACTTGTATTCTTTCATGATTTTTTTTGTCTTTTAAACAAATAAAATGTGACTTATCATACCAACTATATACATAAAAAGTACAGACTTTGTTCAGCTTGCACTGAAAACAAATGTGCGGGAAAGCTGCGAAACTTGTGGGAACAGTTTTTATTTGACCACTGGTAAAAAATACCAGGATACAATAAAGCAGTTGTTACTGCATATTATTCACACCATCTTGGAAAGTAAAAGGATACAACTGTACATCTAAACATACATTCAGAAAAGCATCACAAATGATACCTAATCGTGCTGTAGCAAAAAAGATTCAGAAGTGGTAAAAGACAAAGAAAATTGTTAGTGCTATACAATGAGAACACATACACAAAAAAAATTACTTTGCATTATGTATGCACAATGGCATAATTAGGAATAGGAGAATATCGAACTTAATAAATGTATGCACAAGAAGCTTCAACAAAGTTACAAAGTGTCTATACATATTAATGTAAGTTCTCAAATGAAGCATAAAAAGAAATCTAGCAAGTTCAGTATACACAAATCACTGATAATAGGGCCTGTACCGAGCCTGATCAGGATGATGCTGTCCAGGAATAGGTGCTTGGGTCGGAGGACCCTGCATTCGCGGAGGTGGCGGTGGTCCTCTAGGTGCAGGCCATATGCCTGGACTCATGCCCCCAGGTTGTGTGAAAGGTGGGCTGAGAGTTCCTTGCTCTTCATTAAACTGTGGCAAAGGGTTAGGATTGTAATGATGTGGAGGAGGGGCATTTACAGGTGGACCACCATGCTGGGGTGGTGGAGGTCCTGGTGGTGGATGATTCATGTATGGTGGCATCTGAGATATTATATGTCCAGGTGGAGGGGTAATTGGTGGAGGAGCAGACGTCATAGGTGGAGGGGGTCCTTGACTATATACCATATGAGGTGTACCAGCAGCCTGAGGTGGGTGTTGCATTGGATGATTAATTGGAGGAGGGGGTGGAGGGGGAGGAGCATAATGTTGCTGTGGAGGCATAATATGGTGAGGGTGTGATACCACAGGTTGACCAGGATACTCAGGATGGTGAAGAGCTGGACCAGGTCCCTGAGGAGCTTCTCTGGCCCCAGAATTAGAATCATCTTGAATAGGTACAGTTATTAAATTGCTGTGTTTTCTAGTATTAATTCGGAAAGCATCTTGGCTAACTGGGCGAGGAGGAGGTGGCGCCATAGACATTTCTGCCGGGGAAGCACGCATATCTTCATGCTGTTGATTAAAATGCTCATGAGGCACATGCTGAATTGGTGGTGGGGGCATCAGTATGTGCGCCTTAGGAGGCATATGACTCAAGTGGTGCTTATCAGGGGGCATTATAAAACGATCAGGCATTTCTGAAGGTGGTGGGGCCATTGGAGGATGGATTGGTTCAGGCTGTGGACGATTTGGTTTTGCCGCTCTCATATGTCGGTGGTTAATATGTGCCTGCAGGTCCCTCTGGGACAAATATGTCCTTTTGCATCCTTGCACAATGCTGCACATGAACAGAGTTCCACGGGCACACTGCTCGATTCGCTGGACGGGATCGTTGCAACTGTAAAAAGGAACAAGAAGATTATCGTTTCTAATCTGCAACCACTATGAAGACTTGCATACAGCATTTGCAGTACTAACTAAAACCTAACAAAACAAGGACTAACATATATAAGATAAGCTTTGTGTGTTCCATGCATTTACCAAGCGCAAACATTTAAAATGAAAAGGAAACCTACACTGAGCAAGAATAGAAGATTGCTCCTGCTGACCTTTTGCAATTGCCAATAATGTAGCCGCCTCCGGCTCAAGTACTTTTTACTGAACTTTAAAAAGCATGCAGCCAGTAAAGCTGAAGACAAAACTGATCTGCATACTTGCACGCTCATACTTTGACACAAGTGTAACTGCACCCAGGATGCATTTTCTCTTTAAAAGATCAACAGCCTGACATAAAAAGTGTGCTTTAGGTTAAAAATTCGAATTTAAATTGAATATTCATCTGGTAAAAAATGTCAAGTGGGGATGAGCCCTTTACTCCTCAGTGTTCCTTGTTCTTCAGGCTTTGGCTGTTAATTTCCAAAGAACTCTGGAGACCATATGTTGGTTGGGCATAACTAATCAACTGCACTGGACAGGATTTTATAAAGAAAGGTCCTGTAACAAAGATACCTTCAAGTTACCTACAGGATCCCCTTAGTAACAATGGTTACATTTTTCTGACAATTCCCTTCAGTGTTCTGAAGTTGTTACTTTGTATGTCTTGTTATTAAAAGAGAACTATGAGGTGATTGCTTTTCACTCACCTCATAGTTCTAGGCGAGCAGCAGCTCGCGGTATACTGCGGCGTCTCAGTATACCGCGAGCTATACTGAGCTACAGCTCGCGGTATACTGAGCCTAGGGTGACAAACTAGCGTCCTCCCGTTACCCTAAGGAGAACTATGGGGAAAAGACTTAACCCCATAGTTCTCCTTTAATGCCAAAGATAGGAATGTCTTTTCACTCTAAGAATGACAAGGAATCACATCCTCTGTATTGAGATGGCAAATAAACTACATTGGATTCTACTCTGAGTTGGACACTATCTGGGAATATCATCAAGTCAGTAGGTTGACAAACTGCCCGTACAGACAAGTCTAGGAAAGTATGTGCAAATACATAAAGCGGTGGTTGTAACAGAATACAGTGGCTGCAAGAGCCCGAACTACATCCATGCAATGGATGGAGATCTACTTCTAATGAACTAAAGCCAGACAGTGGGATAGAAGAACATTGTCCTGGTTGAGGTGAAAGGCCTAAACTACATTTGGTAGGAAATAGGTTCTGGACCTCAATACCCCCTTGTGCTTGTTTAAGACCAGAAAGGGTTCTTTACAGGAAAAAAGGCTACCACTTGCCTCGCAGCGGTGATGGCAACAAGAAACATGAGCGTGGCAAGGGATATAGCCCTGATACATTTAAAAAGGCACAAATGAAATGCCAAGAGAACAAGTTCAGATCATACAAGGTCACAAGGAAGTGAACAGGGGAAGCCACACGGTAAACACCGTGCATATATGCCTTGATTTAAGAATGGAAAGTCAATCTCTGGAACAAAATCTTAACTGCAAAGCCCTGACCCTTGAAGGCGCTTAAGGATAAATACTGGTCCAGACTCATCTGTACATAGGACTAAGATTTGGGTTTTGGTTGAACGAAAGTTCAACCTGAATCCAGCCTTAGAAAAATGACAGAAAACATTAAGATTTGGTTCCCATAGATTTCATTAAAGTTTGGCTATATGTTCAGGGTTTGCCGACTTCCCACTGGGTTAGCTGAACCTCCTGCAAACAGAACCTTGCTCAATTCGCTTATTCTGATCTGTAAGAGGGAAAGGATTGGTCCCACATTGAATTTCCTGGGGTGAAAGACTCTCACCTCACACTAACCATACAACAAAATATGTCTTCCAGGTACGGTGATAGACGTAAGAAGTAGATTTAGGTTTTAACATTGTGAGATTTCAGAGATGCCCGTCTCTCACAGCCATGCGGTAAACTGGACCCCAAAACAGAAGATCTGGATGATCTGAAATAGCCCAAGAAGCATCTGCCAGGAGTCAAATCAGGAGTACCACAAGCACCTGGGCCAGTCTGAAGTTATGAGAGCCAATGAAATGCCCTCCATTATGATCCTGCAAAGCAGACAAAGGAGTTTCAGGGGCAGAAGATCAGTGGTGTAGCTGTAGATCAGAGTGTACTGATCCCACAGAGTAACCAAAGCATTAACTGCTTCTGAAAGGGGATCCCTGTAGCTGGAGACAATCCGGTCCGATGTTGAACCTGGATGACAGGAGATCTACATTTGGCAACCCCAACCTGTGACACCTCTGGGTGTTTCCGTCTGGCCTAGCAGGGTCTTGGTATGACACTCCAAATCAAGCTGCGGAGCAAAGGCAGAATCAGATAGCTGCATAGAGAGACCAGCTCAGCAGCAATGCAGCTGGAAACCTGACTGGAAATATGGCTAACAAAAAAGGATAGACTTTTCTCATCAGAACTGAAGAAAAAGACGGCCATCATCCTAGGACACTAGCCAAAAAAAAAAAGAAGTGAGGCATGCTGGGAAGGGTTATTCTGGGCAGGCCACCAATTTTTTTTTCTTGCCAGAGCCAAATCCTCCAGTAGGTGGCAGTACAACCTGACAGTAGAACACTTCCTGTGTCCCTCAATGGAGGAGAAAGAAATCTATATTTTAAGTTACAAACAATTTAACTAAATTGCACATACAGATCATAGCAACAAATTGACATGCAAGTTTTCTAAACAAATCTCTATTTTTTCCCCCCTTATTTCTCTGTGACAGGTCAATTTAAAAAGAGGCAGAGCTGCAAAGAAAGACAAAGTGCATTGCAGTAAAGGTCAGCCTTACATGCAAGGAGTGCAGTTCTATTTGAGGGTTAGTTCACACCATGGGCAGTGCGTTCCGGTCCGATTCTGGCCGGAACGCACTGCATCGCGGCCAGCTCACTTTTTTGCCGGGCTGGAGGAGGCGTGGCGGGCCATTGAAGTGAATGGCACCGTAGCCACGCCCTCTGGTTGCAATGCGATCGCACGGGATCGCAACGCACATTGTGCCTGCAGTGCGATCAAAATGCGTCAGGCACTATTTTGACCGGACCGCAGGCACAATGTGCCCTGCGATCCCGTGCGGGCGATCGCATTGCGGCCGGAGGGCGTGGCTACGGTGCCATTCACTTCAATGTAGGGATCTTAGTCTATTGATATGGAGAAACAAAATATATTACCTCAGAAGATACATTAATAAAAATGATTGTGATCCCCACACACTCCTCTTAGATTGAACTTGTATTCTTTCATGATTTTTTTTGTCTTTTAAACAAATAAAATGTGACTTATCATACCAACTATATACATAAAAAGTACAGACTTTGTTCAGCTTGCACTGAAAACAAATGTGCGGGAAAGCTGCGAAACTTGTGGGAACAGTTTTTATTTGACCACTGGTAAAAAATACCAGGATACAATAAAGCAGTTGTTACTGCATATTATTCACACCATCTTGGAAAGTAAAAGGATACAACTGTACATCTAAACATACATTCAGAAAAGCATCACAAATGATACCTAATCGTGCTGTAGCAAAAAAGATTCAGAAGTGGTAAAAGACAAAGAAAATTGTTAGTGCTATACAATGAGAACACATACACAAAAAAAATTACTTTGCATTATGTATGCACAATGGCATAATTAGGAATAGGAGAATATCGAACTTAATAAATGTATGCACAAGAAGCTTCAACAAAGTTACAAAGTGTCTATACATATTAATGTAAGTTCTCAAATGAAGCATAAAAAGAAATCTAGCAAGTTCAGTATACACAAATCACTGATAATAGGGCCTGTACCGAGCCTGATCAGGATGATGCTGTCCAGGAATAGGTGCTTGGGTCGGAGGACCCTGCATTCGCGGAGGTGGCGGTGGTCCTCTAGGTGCAGGCCATATGCCTGGACTCATGCCCCCAGGTTGTGTGAAAGGTGGGCTGAGAGTTCCTTGCTCTTCATTAAACTGTGGCAAAGGGTTAGGATTGTAATGATGTGGAGGAGGGGCATTTACAGGTGGACCACCATGCTGGGGTGGTGGAGGTCCTGGTGGTGGATGATTCATGTATGGTGGCATCTGAGATATTATATGTCCAGGTGGAGGGGTAATTGGTGGAGGAGCAGACGTCATAGGTGGAGGGGGTCCTTGACTATATACCATATGAGGTGTACCAGCAGCCTGAGGTGGGTGTTGCATTGGATGATTAATTGGAGGAGGGGGTGGAGGGGGAGGAGCATAATGTTGCTGTGGAGGCATAATATGGTGAGGGTGTGATACCACAGGTTGACCAGGATACTCAGGATGGTGAAGAGCTGGACCAGGTCCCTGAGGAGCTTCTCTGGCCCCAGAATTAGAATCATCTTGAATAGGTACAGTTATTAAATTGCTGTGTTTTCTAGTATTAATTCGGAAAGCATCTTGGCTAACTGGGCGAGGAGGAGGTGGCGCCATAGACATTTCTGCCGGGGAAGCACGCATATCTTCATGCTGTTGATTAAAATGCTCATGAGGCACATGCTGAATTGGTGGTGGGGGCATCAGTATGTGCGCCTTAGGAGGCATATGACTCAAGTGGTGCTTATCAGGGGGCATTATAAAACGATCAGGCATTTCTGAAGGTGGTGGGGCCATTGGAGGATGGATTGGTTCAGGCTGTGGACGATTTGGTTTTGCCGCTCTCATATGTCGGTGGTTAATATGTGCCTGCAGGTCCCTCTGGGACAAATATGTCCTTTTGCATCCTTGCACAATGCTGCACATGAACAGAGTTCCACGGGCACACTGCTCGATTCGCTGGACGGGATCGTTGCAACTGTAAAAAGGAACAAGAAGATTATCGTTTCTAATCTGCAACCACTATGAAGACTTGCATACAGCATTTGCAGTACTAACTAAAACCTAACAAAACAAGGACTAACATATATAAGATAAGCTTTGTGTGTTCCATGCATTTACCAAGCGCAAACATTTAAAATGAAAAGGAAACCTACACTGAGCAAGAATAGAAGATTGCTCCTGCTGACCTTTTGCAATTGCCAATAATGTAGCCGCCTCCGGCTCAAGTACTTTTTACTGAACTTTAAAAAGCATGCAGCCAGTAAAGCTGAAGACAAAACTGATCTGCATACTTGCACGCTCATACTTTGACACAAGTGTAACTGCACCCAGGATGCATTTTCTCTTTAAAAGATCAACAGCCTGACATAAAAAGTGTGCTTTAGGTTAAAAATTCGAATTTAAATTGAATATTCATCTGGTAAAAAATGTCAAGTGGGGATGAGCCCTTTACTCCTCAGTGTTCCTTGTTCTTCAGGCTTTGGCTGTTAATTTCCAAAGAACTCTGGAGACCATATGTTGGTTGGGCATAACTAATCAACTGCACTGGACAGGATTTTATAAAGAAAGGTCCTGTAACAAAGATACCTTCAAGTTACCTACAGGATCCCCTTAGTAACAATGGTTACATTTTTCTGACAATTCCCTTCAGTGTTCTGAAGTTGTTACTTTGTATGTCTTGTTATTAAAAGAGAACTATGAGGTGATTGCTTTTCACTCACCTCATAGTTCTAGGCGAGCAGCAGCTCGCGGTATACTGCGGCGTCTCAGTATACCGCGAGCTATACTGAGCTACAGCTCGCGGTATACTGAGCCTAGGGTGACAAACTAGCGTCCTCCCGTTACCCTAAGGAGAACTATGGGGAAAAGACTTAACCCCATAGTTCTCCTTTAATGCCAAAGATAGGAATGTCTTTTCACTCTAAGAATGACAAGGAATCACATCCTCTGTATTGAGATGGCAAATAAACTACATTGGATTCTACTCTGAGTTGGACACTATCTGGGAATATCATCAAGTCAGTAGGTTGACAAACTGCCCGTACAGACAAGTCTAGGAAAGTATGTGCAAATACATAAAGCGGTGGTTGTAACAGAATACAGTGGCTGCAAGAGCCCGAACTACATCCATGCAATGGATGGAGATCTACTTCTAATGAACTAAAGCCAGACAGTGGGATAGAAGAACATTGTCCTGGTTGAGGTGAAAGGCCTAAACTACATTTGGTAGGAAATAGGTTCTGGACCTAAATACCACCTTGTGCTTGTTTAAGACCAGAAAGGGTTCTTTACAGGAAAAAAGGCTACCACTTGCCTCGCAGCGGTGATGGCAACAAGAAACATGAGCGTGGCAAGGGATATAGCCCTGATACATTTAAAAAGGCACAAATGAAATGCCAAGAGAACAAGTTCAGATCATACAAGGTCACAAGGAAGTGAACAGGGGAAGCCACACGGTAAACACCGTGCATATATGCCTTGATTTAAGAATGGAAAGTCAATCTCTGGAACAAAATCTTAACTGCAAAGCCCTGACCCTTGAAGGCGCTTAAGGATAAATACTGGTCCAGACTCATCTGTACATAGGACTAAGATTTGGGTTTTGGTTGAACGAAAGTTCAACCTGAATCCAGCCTTAGAAAAATGACAGAAAACATTAAGATTTGGTTCCCATAGATTTCATTAAAGTTTGGCTATATGTTCAGGGTTTGCCGACTTCCCACTGGGTTAGCTGAACCTCCTGCAAACAGAACCTTGCTCAATTCGCTTATTCTGATCTGTAAGAGGGAAAGGATTGGTCCCACATTGAATTTCCTGGGGTGAAAGACTCTCACCTCACACTAACCATACAACAAAATATGTCTTCCAGGTACGGTGATAGACGTAAGAAGTAGATTTAGGTTTTAACATTGTGAGATTTCAGAGATGCCCGTCTCTCACAGCCATGCGGTAAACTGGACCCCAAAACAGAAGATCTGGATGATCTGAAATAGCCCAAGAAGCATCTGCCAGGAGTCAAATCAGGAGTACCACAAGCACCTGGGCCAGTCTGAAGTTATGAGAGCCAATGAAATGCCCTCCATTATGATCCTGCAAAGCAGACAAAGGAGTTTCAGGGGCAGAAGATCAGTGGTGTAGCTGTAGATCAGAGTGTACTGATCCCACAGAGTAACCAAAGCATTAACTGCTTCTGAAAGGGGATCCCTGTAGCTGGAGACAATCCGGTCCGATGTTGAACCTGGATGACAGGAGATCTACATTTGGCAACCCCAACCTGTGACACCTCTGGGTGTTTCCGTCTGGCCTAGCAGGGTCTTGGTATGACACTCCAAATCAAGCTGCGGAGCAAAGGCAGAATCAGATAGCTGCATAGAGAGACCAGCTCAGCAGCAATGCAGCTGGAAACCTGACTGGAAATATGGCTAACAAAAAAGGATAGACTTTTCTCATCAGAACTGAAGAAAAAGACGGCCATCATCCTAGGACACTAGCCAAAAAAAAAAAGAAGTGAGGCATGCTGGGAAGGGTTATTCTGGGCAGGCCACCAATTTTTTTTTCTTGCCAGAGCCAAATCCTCCAGTAGGTGGCAGTACAACCTGACAGTAGAACACTTCCTGTGTCCCTCAATGGAGGAGAAAGAAATCTATATTTTAAGTTACAAACAATTTAACTAAATTGCACATACAGATCATAGCAACAAATTGACATGCAAGTTTTCTAAACAAATCTCTATTTTTTCCCCCCTTATTTCTCTGTGACAGGTCAATTTAAAAAGAGGCAGAGCTGCAAAGAAAGACAAAGTGCATTGCAGTAAAGGTCAGCCTTACATGCAAGGAGTGCAGTTCTATTTGAGGGTTAGTTCACACCATGGGCAGTGCGTTCCGGTCCGATTCTGGCCGGAACGCACTGCATCGCGGCCAGCTCACTTTTTTGCCGGGCTGGAGGAGGCGTGGCGGGCCATTGAAGTGAATGGCACCGTAGCCACGCCCTCTGGTTGCAATGCGATCGCACGGGATCGCAACGCACATTGTGCCTGCAGTGCGATCAAAATGCGTCAGGCACTATTTTGACCGGACCGCAGGCACAATGTGCCCTGCGATCCCGTGCGGGCGATCGCATTGCGGCCGGAGGGCGTGGCTACGGTGCCATTCACTTCAATGGCCCGCCACGCCCCCTCCAGCTCCACGAAATAGTACGCCGGTTGCAATGCGATGCAGTGCGTTCCGGCCTTAGACTGCTGCAGCGGAGGGGGAGAGAGGCTCCAGGTACTGGGTGTAACAGCAAGCCAGCTGCAGTAGGGCGAGTATAACTGATATCCATCACCATAGACCAAATTGAGCACTTAAACCTTGTAGCGTGGTGGTAGCCACACTGCAAGGGTTAAGAAACAATAAGGGACGCACCGATACCGTAAGTCCCATTAAAAAAGCCAGGCAGCGTGTAATGATTAGCCGGGAAGCCGTCTCCATGCTCCCTCGTCACCATCTGACGAGGGAGCATGGAGCAGGCTTTCTTGCCAATCAGGAAGCCAGGGGGGCGGGTAATGACTCGCCGTCAACCTTTCTCATTGGTCATCTTCCTGACCAATCAGGAAGCTAGACGGAGAATCATTACACGCCAGTTGCCATCAGAACAGCTGGAAGATTTTCTCTCTACCTTCGTTCTAGTGACAACCACAAGATGATGGATTTCGGACGACTAGCTGAGCTGGTTACAGTGAATAACAGTGCAACTACAGAAGGAGAAACTACCTAGTACAGAGGCAGACAGCAATACAAATCTGACAGGTTTTAACCCTTTCACAGTCTATCCAAAACTTTGGCTATAGAAGAGTAAAACTACAGCACCTTATCAGGAACTACAAGTAAAGATCAGCCTGGCACTATACAAACACTTAAACAGCGATTTTGGAATATTTTCATGATCACCCCAAAATACATTTAAAGAAATAAGAAACGTCCACATAATTTGCACGCTATAACTAACAAAGCTTTGATTTCAATTTTAACATTTGCATTTAAGAATAATCTTCAGAACGTGTTTACTCAGAGCAGAAGACATATGTGCCGAGATATTTAAACACTGGGTGGTGTATTCATAAAACATATGCAGAGTGAACAGCTCTGCGAACATCTGTGTTTTAGATTTGCTGCTCATTATGGCCACTAGATGAAGCTGAGCATAGGAATTTCCTATTCTCCTCGGCTCCAGCTAGTGGCCATAATGGTCTGTGAATCTAAAACGAAGACGTGCGCAGAGCTATTCGCGCTGCAAACGTTTTATAACTACACCCCGGGATTTCCACATGCAAAATGCATGTAATGAGAAGGGATCCACTGAGACTCAACATACCCTCAGACTGGTTGATTCAGCTGCTTACAACGTAAATCAGTCAAAAAACAACCCATGGATAGGACAAAACAGCCTTCTACTGCTGAATGATATCCAGTCACACTCACACCAAGTGGAATACAAATATCCAGTTGCAGTGATATTAAACAGGCATGTGTCACAGCAAGACCACATCTACTCCGAGTACACCGTTCTTGTAGTATAGTCCGGAACACACAACATTTACAGAAAATCCAACAATTTCCACCACCAACCCTGTGACCTTAAGAAAAAAAAAACACTATTCTATCGAAAAACCTACCTCACACGTTTATAGGTGTCAGTAGCTTCTTCAACAAGTGTTCTTTTGGGAAGGGGAAAGAGAGACATTACATGACAAAATAAAAGAAAAATGATACACACATTGTTTAGGATCCACCATTAAATGTGGCAGAACAAAAAACACCACATGTGAGGCACAGCACTGAATATAGTAGTAAAGAAACAATTACACCTATGTGTATATATGTGGGATCTATGTCATGACAAGTCTAAGGCAACAGAAATAAAACTGGGGAGATAATTGACAAAGATTTACTGCAAATAAAAGGGACAATAAATACTGAACGTGTGATTTAAAGACAAATGACAAAACACTTCTATATGATCTCTATAGGTCTATGTAAAGACATTGATGTGAGGGAGGTTAATAAGTTAGGTGTAACTAATAAAAATATCATATACGGGAGGCTAAAAAATAAGATGACTTACCCTGGGCACAGCTTATCGGCCTTTTTCTCATGCAGCAGAGCACAGTCATAGCAGAAGACGTGCTTGCAAGGAATCTGAACATAGAAGAAGAACAGAATACGTAAGCACTTTGACAAAGTTCATTGCAATGAAAGTGCAAAGACACTGGCACATGTCGCTGCGTTTGTTAAAACTAATCTAAAACGTAAAAGCAATAATGTAATACAGCTACTCCTCACTGACCAACATAGCTGTTTAACGGCCGCTCGGACTTACAACCAGCTCTCTGTACACTGTAGGAAAACTCAGCTCAAGCTCATCTCACATCACTCTTTCTCAGTCTATGTCTCGGTCCCACAGTTGGTCAGTCAGTATTCACGGTATGCAAAATAAGTAATGTACTGTATAGTAGAGCAGATTTCCTCCCCTTATAGACAATCCTCTGGCATGATGGGAATGGGAAAACACTTTGGTTGGAATGGTATGGTCTCACCCATGGTGGTTGCTTGGTAGGGGTTTGCAACCCTACTCATGCATAATAAAGGCTTATTGAGCCTATGGTCCTGTATTAAAGATGCTGGGTAGGGATTTCATGGCAGTAACTATTTTCATATTAATATCAATGGTTACTGATTGGCTTGTTAATAAAATAATGCTATTAGTGTGGGCTTAAAGTAAACCCCGGAGAAAAATAGCGATTCAAGATTGAATCCTCACTAGGGGACCAATAAGGAAGTTTCTATGAGGAGGTTTTAAGAAACCATATGTATATAACATGATAAGGCCAGCAATCTATACCTTGGCAGGGTGAATTTAAGAAACCTGCCAGATACAAACTACAATGTCAGTGTTTTGTAATGTAATTGGT
>NW_017306655.1:1086221-1174496 GCF_000935625.1 Nanorana parkeri | reverse complement strand
TCTGGCATGATGGGAATGGGAAAACACTTTGGTTGGAATGGTATGGTCTCACCCATGGTGGTTGCTTGGTAAGGGGTTGCAACCCTATAGCTGCACTACTCATGCATAATAAAGGCTTATTGAGCCTATGGTCCTGTATTAAAGATGCTGGGTAGGGATTTCATGGCAGTAACTATTTTCATATTAATATCAATGGTTACTGATTGGCTTGTTAATAAAATAATGCTATTAGTGTGGGCTTAAAGTAAACCCCGGAGAAAAATAGCGATTCAAGATTGAATCCTCACTAAGGGGACCAATAAGGAAGTTTCTATGAGGAGGTCTTAAGAAACCATATGTATATAACATGATAAGGCCAGCAATCTATACCTTGGCAGGGTGAATTTAAGAAACCTGCCAGATACAAACTACAATGTCAGTGTTTTGTAATGTAATTGGTCTTTTTTTTTTTTCTCTTTTTTCCCCCCTCCTTTGTGAGTAACGGTGTGTTTTGTGATTTTGTGTTTCGAAGAAAACAATAAAACTTTTGAAAGCCAGATTTCCTCTTACCAAATAACTTAACGACCTAGTTGTAGGACTGGAACTCAGTTGCTAAGTGAGTAGCGTCTGTATATTGCAGCTTACAAATCCTTAAAGTAGTATTAAACTCTCAAACTTTTTTGGCAATAATTGATCCGGATCATAAAAAATATCCATTGCCCAGCAAAGTATTTCTTTACATTCCCCCCAAGTAGGGCTGCAGCTAACGATTATTTTTATAATCGATTAGTTAGCCGATTATTGAGTCCGATTAATCGGGGGGGGGGGATGCTCCAGT
Organism: Nanorana parkeri; assembly: GCF_000935625.1. Taxonomy (NCBI): domain Eukaryota; kingdom Metazoa; phylum Chordata; class Amphibia; order Anura; family Dicroglossidae; genus Nanorana; species Nanorana parkeri. The sequence continues at coordinate 1,173,679 of NW_017306655.1, read as the reverse complement.
GATGGACTACTAGTTTCTATTGAGATTGATGTCCATCACGGGAGCAAGCATGGCGCGGTGGAAGTAAAAAAAAAGTGTGGTGTGCAATATACAGCTATAGAGGAATGCAGCAATAGTACCTTATACTATAATATATTGCTGGGATTTGTAGTCCTCTATAGCTGGTGGTATTCTGCAGTGTGCTGTATAATGATTATACGGCGCAATGCAGAATACCAGCAGCTATAGAGGAATACAACAAACGCAAGCAATAGTACAACATTATACTATAACGTACTATTGCTGGGATTTGTAGTCCTCTGTAACTGCTGGTATTCTGCATTGCGTTGTATATAATGTATTATAGCAGGGATTTGTAGTCCTCTATAGCTGGTGGTATTCTCTATTGCGCTGTATAATCATTATACAGCACACTGCAGAATACCACCAGATATAGAGGACTACAAATCGCAGCAATAATACATTATATGCAGCGCAGTGCAGAATAACCCCAGCTACAAAGGACTACAAATCCCAGCAATAGTACGTTATAGTATAAATGTACTATTGCTTGCATTCCTCTATAGCTGAGCGGCGAGCGGGAAATTTGAATTTTAGCCGACGAATGCACGATGGAAAACGTTGACAACGTTTTCCATCGCCGATTTTAAATCGAATAATTGTTGCAGCTCTACCCCCAAGAACTTACAGTTATCATATTGCCAAACAAGCTTGCTCCATCTTTCTCAGCTCTGCTTCCCTGAACTTTCTGTCAGTACAATATCACAAGGGTGAGCTCAATCTCTATCTACTAGCCTGGAGAAGGGAAGAGGGGAGCAGGTGAGAATGAAGTGTTTTGCCTTGCTGTGCCTGTTTGTTTGTGGACGATAATACGAAATCACCTGCACTCCATACAGCGTACATACCTAGGATGAAAGGTTGGTGCTTGAAGTGACAACACGGATGGCGCCGTGTCAGATACAGTCCATAATACATTAGGACTGTATTAATACATTAATACAGTCCTTCATTTTCACCTGGTGATCCAGCCAGTAAGTCTGCTATTTTTCAAATTCCTTTAACAGGCCAAGCAGTACGGCAAAAGTGACAGACAGTTCAGACACACCAGTTAACACTGATGGGGGCGATTACCCCTAAGCTTTTATTTATGTAAAACCTCTATCCCAAAAGGGGAAACAAAAAAACTGTTGCTGTAACGGCTTAAAAAGTGTTCACTGGAGATCAGATTTTATTTCTTAGTCAAGTTCATCTAACTCTGCTAGTAGGGATGTTAAAAGGAGAACTATGGGGTCAGTGTTTTTCCCCATAGTTCTCCTTAGGGTAACGGGAGGACACAAACTAGCGTCCTCCCGTTACCCTAAGCTCAGTATACCGCGAGCTACAGCTCGCGGTATACTGAGACGCCGCAGCCGGAGCGGATCCCGACATGGACATCCCGACAGATCCGCCCAGCTGCGTGAATGACAGCTAGCTCTGCCTATATAGAGGCAGAGCCAGCTGTACCCGCCCCCTCCCGTCCATTCCGCCAGTCAGCGCTGGCAGATCGGAGCGGGGAGAGGGGAATCCAGCCCCTCCCCCTGTCACGGCAGAGAGCCGTGACAGGATCGAGAGGTGAGCGAACCCGGTATGTGTTCGCTCACCTCCCGATCTACTGAGCCGACCTGTGACAGTCTCATTGTCACAGTACGGCTACAACTATGAGGTGAGTGGAAATCACTCATCTCATAGTTCTCCTTTAAGATGCCAGTTCCGATACTTGACATTTTCCCAAGAACCACCAGGGTTGCAGCTGGGACCTGGCTCCCAACCACTGTCCTGAAATCATTAGTCTGTATTGTTTTAGAAAAACTGCCACATTACAATAAACAAAAATGTATCAGTACTCGTATATGGGAGTACTTGGACAAGTATCAGTGCTTGAAAGAAAAGAAAAAAAAAAAAATGGTATCGGTGCATCTTGAATATATATGTATAAAACAAAATAAAAATAATCATACATTAAAACAGAGATGTACAAATCCCAGGAGCGCCGTATGCTCCATAAAAATGACAGCTGCCTCCTAACTTTTGAATTTTTCTCTAGTCTAGTCACGGAGCTGGAAAAAGTATCTGTACTTGTACTTGGTATCTGAACATCCATATCTGCTAGTCCATGTAACACTACCCTCCCCACAGGGTGACAATGCTGCTGTCTTAGGGTGGCTATGTTGCTCCTCCATAAAGTGGAGCTACCCAGAGACAGGAAGTGTGTTACTGGCTGGCCCACCAAGTGAAAATAAAAAACAAACACTAAAAAGAAACGAATGCAGCCACCACATTTAAGGATTGGTACACTGCAATGTATTACATTTGTTTTTGGGTTTAGATACGCTTTAACTAGCAACACATATAAAACAGATAGCTGGGGTGTGGAATTCCTATCGCCCGACGCCCAGGACAGGCAGTTTCGGGCGAGCAGTTTTTTTCGACATTCTGCCCGGCTGCGGGCAAGCAGCACGGCTAAATGTAGTGTGGGAGCCGTTTTATACAAGTGATTTTAGAAAAAAAAAATCACTCGTAACCTGCCTGAATCCTCGCTCCCCTCCCCTCCTGCCCCTCCCCCTTCCTGTAGCTCCAGCGGCCGGCCAGCCGTGTACTGCTCCCGGCTGCCTGTCTCACTGCACGTGGGTTTCCTTTTTGCTGTGGTCTTCAGGCTCCCCCCCTCTTGTGGGGGATCCGTGACCACTGAAAAATTAGGTTTCAGAGCAGGGCAGAGAACGGTTCTCTACTATGCTCCGTGTGTGCAGTGACACAGGAATGCAGCCACCCTGTCACAGGAGAACGTGCACAGTGCTGTGCTAGAACTCCTGTGTTGGAGGTGATAGGGTCAATAAAGAGAACCTGTCACCTCCAAAGGCTATCACACAAGGGCTTGTTACCCTTGTGTGAGATAGCAATAAATTCAAGTGAAAAAAAAAAAAAGTAAAAAAATATAACACTTAAAAATGTAAACACATAAAAATGGAAGAAAAATAATACAAATGTAAATACATAAAAAAAGGCGATAAAGGAAAAAATAACTAATAACAAATATTCTAAAGCAAAAAAAAAAAGTAAAATAAAAATCAAAAAAATTTAAACCAACCCCTATCATCTGCATGCGAATAAACGCATGCATGGGGCATTGTGTGAGCGCAAAATTCAAGCACTCGTTGGTCAGCGCAGTCACCTGACGGCACTGACCAACGAGAAGCTCTTCTTGGCATTGCTAAATACGGTTATGGTTACATTTTGTTTCGTATCAGGACAAGTAGATTGTCATGAGGGACAAGTAGATTGGCCCCCGCTTTAGTCCTTGGACAAGTAGTTTTTTTTTTTAAATTTCCACACCCCTGAGATAGCGCTCTATACTATTCACTTTACAAATACAGACAAAATCACCAATTTTCTAGTTACACAATGAGTTCCTCGCACCATATTTCCTTTATACGCTGCTTTATCTAGAGGTTGGCACACAACCAGAACATCCATTTCTAGCCATAACCGTGCTCAGAGAATTAAACGATTACTTACCATGCGTCCATATATCTTGATAGGCAAGCCACATTTGTCACAGAAATGAACAGGAGTATCCTCCTTTTCTCCAATAAGGTTTAGCTGAGAAAATGAGAATGACAAGTTTACCCAAATATAAGAATTATGTGAAGACAGAGAAAATCACAAGTTAGTTTAGCTTTACACAAACATGACCTCCTTGAACCCAGTGTAAATACTGGAACGTTTCTGGTCTTAAAGTGTTTGTAAACCTTTAAACTTCTCTCATTAGCTCCCTTTTGGTTTGTTAAATAGACCGTTGAAAAAGTTTTGTAATGGCTGTTCACTAAGTGCAGAAAATATCAGTTGATCTTGCCAAAAATCCAGTGCCTGTGCACTTGACTGCAAATGTCATCTGAAGCAGTGTTATGTTCCTGCCCAGGTCCCCTCTGTGAACTACCGAACATCTCCGACCATGTTGCAGAGGAGAGGTGGAGGGGTTCTGGAGCTCCAACTTTCCATCCTAGGGTGACAATACTCCTAGTTTATAGATACAGTACAGTAAGTGAGTGTTATGAACCTAGGACAGGAAGTGCGGTACTGGGAGGATCACCAGGTGAAAATAAAGAACAAAAATGACTGAAAATAGTAAAATAAAAACGAATGCAGCCACCACATCTGAAGGCTGGTAAGCTGCAATACATCACATTTACACTCTTGCTGCATCTTTGGGATCACTCACAATAATGAAACATTACACTGTTGTATCACTACCTATGCCCGCCTCCTCCCCTGTCTGTCCCTCCAGTCAGTGCTGGAGGATCAGGAGAGAGGGGGGTATCTTTGCGGGGGAGTGGTGAATGATGCAGGGAGATGATCGGGAAGTGAGCGAGCGGCGGTATGTTTTCACTCACTTCCCGACCAATAGAGATGACCTGTGACAGTTTCAATGTCACATGTCGGCTCTAACTATGGGGATGAGTGTAATTCACTCACCTCATAGTCCTTTAATCATTTTGCCAATATCAGCCCATACAACATTCATTGTAACAAGTCTGATTTAGCAACATTTTTTTTTATAAAAGCCTATAGTGAAACCCAGGCAGGGTACGATGTTGTGGGGGGAGAGAGGGAGAGATATTCCATTGGCATTGTACCTTAAAATCCCAAAATATGTGTGCTGCAGGAAATCTTCGCTGATTGCCAAACATGTCACTTGCTTTATTTTCATATCTTTCTTCTTCATTATAATCAAAACCTTCTTGAGACAAAAAGAAATAGAGATTGGTTTTACCAGGTCAGAGGGTGTTACTGTCACAAAGCAGTTTAAAAATAAACAGCAGCAGAATTAAACTACCATGAAGACTGGAGACTAAAGAGACAAGAGGTTTGGTCTCGAACATGTGTTTGCTTTACAAGGAGCGATCTACAGAGCTGGCATTTTTGTCCTTTTTTTAATCATCAAATCAGTCTTTGTGAGCATCTGTTTATTCATTTCAAAAGGCACAGTACAATTTTTGAAAAAATAAAAAAGGAATACAATAATACTTTAAAAAAAAATGTAATTGTTACATTTTTGCTTTCAGGCCTGCAGAGCAGTGCAATCAGTGCGTCACGGCTGCAATGCTCATGCATTGTTTACCCCAATACGGGTTCTGTACAGAGCTGGAGGCTATTGTGAATGGACTACAAGTGCAAAGACATTGCCCTGCTGTCAGCACGTTCTGCTGAGCACCTACGCCACCATGGCAGATGCAAGTTGGAGTATTTTCGTTCATCAATTCCTGTGAATGGATGATGCGGCTGTGTAGGTAGAAGAGTCCGTATAATATAAGTCACCAGCACTCGATGATGTGTGCAAGAAGTAAAGCACTTTTTATTAAAGTGACATTAAAGTCAAAAAAATGTTTCCCTCCCCCCAATGTTAACACTTACCTTAAATGATGCCTCTTAATCTGATCTTTTCTGATTTATTCATCTGTCCCTCCAGCGGTGTGGCGGATCTCCGATCCAGCGCTGACTCCTCTGTCCTTGCGGTGTCTGCATGCGGGTGCACGCGTCCATAGACTTACCTTGCGTCTCTGCTCGTCTCTTGGTCAAAAATGCGAACTGCGCATGTGCCCGCCCCAAGATGCTTTGCGGCCGCCCATGCAGTTTTGGATTCTCGGACGGGAGCGCGCGGAAAAGACGGGGTAAGTTTAAACTGCTGTTAAAGTGGTATTTTAAAACAAAACAAAAAACTTTTTGCATACATCTCCTGCTTGATAGCAGCTGATCTATGCAAAAAAAACGGAGGGTTTAGAAACCCTTTAAATTGTCACATGCGTCATACAGCCAACGTTTCATGTCACATGTGACAATTTAATAAAAAGTGCTTTACTTCTTGCACGTATCATTGAGTGCTGGTGACTTCTATTATGAGCTGTATCTGACACGGCGCCATCCATGTTGTCACTTCAAGTACCAACCTTTCATCCAAAGTCTGTACGTTGTATGGAGTGCAGGTGATTTCGTATTGCTGTGTGTTGGCAGAAGCACACACAGCCGCTCTAAATTATATGTACAAAAAAAACCAAAATGCTCTTAGAAGATGCATCCTGCAATTGAGGCAAGGGGGGCAGGTTAGGAGGTGGTTGTCTGTGACCAAATTTCATGTTGCAACCTAAATATAGCAGTGACATGAAACAAAGTCTAAATGGTGGACTGAACCTTTAAAGCTGAACAGAAATGTAACCTCTACATTTTCAGTAGTTGCCCCAGTTCTGCTGATCACTACAGATCCGCCCTTTGTAAAATGAAGAAACTGCTTTCATTTGAGGTATAAGAGAACACACAAAATAATCAAAGTTATTCACCAAAGAATAAAATGTATACAGCAGAAATAAACAAATGCTAAAGCATAATACAATATACCTTCTTCACCTTGCTGAGACTTGGCAGGGATTCGGTTCATATTTCGTGGGGGTCGAGGTGACAGTTTACTTTTGTTTGGGTGTTTGGAAATTAGTTTAATTGGAATTCGTCGCCTGACATCCAATCCACTCAAGGATCCCATACTGTTTGTCCCTTGTAAATCATTGTCTAAAAAGAGATAAATGACAAAACAAATTAGCAACTGGCCTGCAAGTACTTTAATAGAGGTTAAAATAAAAGAATTATTTTTGGGATCGAGTTCTAGTGGTAGTGGAATAGGATTGTGCATATGGTGTGACAATCACATTGCATTGAAAGTTGTATGGCTATATGACTGCTTCCGTTCATTTAACCAGATTTGATACTCTGAAGACTATTACGTATATATACACTGGGCATGGTAGAACCGAATTGTGCCAGATGACTACTGTCCCTTTTCGCCACCCCTCACCATCCTGTGCTCACACTGTGCTATAAGGAAGTGTTTATTGGTACAGACCACAGTGATGCCTCCTTCTGCTTGCTGTGATCATTGAGACCCCATTGCTCAGGCACAGTCTGCATTCACAATGAAGGGAACCGTAATGGATCCAAAGTTAATCGTGCCCCAGCCCACCTCTTCCAATCAGCCCTATGTATGGTAAGAAGGAGCGAAGGAAGGAAAGACTGTGAGCGAAGGAAGGAAAGACTGCGAGCGAAGGAAGGAAAGACTGCGAGCGAAGGAAGGAAAGACTGCGAGCGAAGGAAGGAAAGACTGGGAAAAAAAGCCTGTGTGGGCACAGCACTGAAACCACACCAACAGTGTATGGAGGATCAGCGATGGAGAAGTCTTGGTTGGGCTCAGCCCTGACAGTGTATTGGGGGGATCAGTGATGGAGAAGTCTTGGCTGGGTTCAGCACTGAAAGCGTATTGGGCAATCAGCGATGGAGAAGTCTTGGTTGGGCTCAGCCCTGACAGTGTATTGGGGGGATCAGTGATGGAGAAGTCTTGGCTGGGTTCAGCACTGAAAGCGTATTGGGCAATCAGCGATGGAGAAGTCTTGGTTGGGCTCAGCACTGAAAGCGTATTGGGGGGATCAGTAAAGGAGAAGTCTTGGCTGGGTTCAGCACTGACAGTGTATTTGGGCATCAGTGATGGAGAAGTCTTCGCTGGGCTCAGCACTGAGAGTGTATTGGGGGATCAGTGATGGAGAAGTCCTGGCTGGGCTCAGCACTGGCAGTCTATTGGGGGATCAATGATGGGGAAGTCTGAGCTGGGCTGGGTTCAGCACTGATAGTGTATTGATGGATCAGTGATGGAGAAGTCTTGGCTGGGTACAGCACTGACAGTGTATTGGTGGATCAGTGATGGAGAAGTCTTGGCTGGGTTCATCACTGATAGTGTATTGGGGGGGGTGATGGGGAAGTCTTGGCTGGGCTCAGCACTGACAGCGTATTGGTGGATCAGTGATGGGGAAGTCTTGGCTGGACTCAGCACTGACAGCATATTGGTGGATCAGTGATGGGGAAGTCTTGGTTGGGTTCAGCACTGACAGTGTATTGGGGAATCAGTGATGGAGAAGTCTTGGTTGGGTTCAGCACTGATGGTGTATAGGAGGGGATCAGGGATGGAGAAGTCTTGGTTGGGTTCAGAACTGACACTGTATTGGGGGGGGGATCAGTGATGGAGAAGTCTTGGTTGGGTTCAGCACTGATGGTGTATAGGAGGGGATCAGTGATGGAGAAGTCTTGGCTGGGTTCAGCACTGACAGTCTATTGGTGGATCAGTGATGGAGAGGTCTTGGTTGGGTTCAGCACTGATAGTGTATTGGGGGATCAGTGATGGAGAAGTCTTGGCTGGACTTAGCACTGACAGCATATTGGTGGATCAGTGATGGGGAAGTCTTGGCTGGGTTCAGCACTGACAGTGTATTGGGGAATCAGTGATGAAGAAGTCTTGGCTGGGTTCAGCACTGACAAGTGTATTGTGGAATCAGTGATGGAGAAGTTTTGGTTGGGTTGAACACTGACAGCTCGGAGGTCCCCTCACTCCTTTCCTATCAGGAAGAGGGCGGCCCAGGCCTTAGTCTCCGTCATAGGAGCAGGAAGCAGGCACAGCAGATTTGGCGGCGCCCCGCACTGGCAGGGCGTGGGAGGGTGTCGAGGACAAACGGAGAGCCATGATAGGACCAGCAGGGAAGGGACAGCAGGGTGAAGTCTGCAGCCCGTACCGCCGATCCCCCCACACTCACCGCTATGGTCCATGATGCGGCGCGGAGCACTCCGGGAGCGGAAGTCACACAACGTTACAGGAAAGGGAAGGAATAGAACCACTTGGAACGCGCATGAGTGGTGTCCAGAACGAGCATGGATGTACCAAGAGCGCGCTTGTCGGTCGGGAGCACGCATTCAGGCCGGAAATACACACCCCGAGGACATCCGCCAATCACAGCATGGCCGCTTTTAATCTTCAAGCCACGTCACGGATTTGTGACACTCGCCAGTCACAAGATGGCGGCGGCACGTCTCAGGAACTGATCGCCAATCGGAAGTGTATTCGTTGGACAATCGCGAGATCGGCCTGGTCTCCCGGAAGCTCCACGTCAGTCAGGGTAGAGAACAGGAGGACCCGGAGACATGGTGAGTATTCCCGGAGCCCGGAGTATCATTGCCCGGTTTGGTCGTGGCGATGTCTGGAGGGGATAGAGGAATGTATAGGCGACTCAGACCTCATCCACAATGAGCACGTCCTGTCCCCTGTACACAGCCTGCAGAAAATACACATGGACTTCTCTGCTGTACTGGGACTTCCCAGCATAGGGACAGTGACAAGGCTTGCTGGGATCTGCAGTTCCTCAATAGTGGCTAGACTTCTTTGGTCTAGCACACATTTACTTCCTGGATCTGGTGTGATTGGTACAGTCTGTGTGTATAGGATCACATAGTCCTGGATCTGGTGTGATTGGTACAGTCTGTGTGTATAGGACCACATAGTGCTGGATCTGGTGTGATTGGTACAGTCTGTGTGTATAGGACCACATAGTCCTGGATCTGGTGTGATTGGTACAGTCTGTGTGTATAGGACCACATAGTCTTGGATCTGATGTGATTGGTACAGTCTGTGTGTATAGGACCACATAGTCTTGGATCTGGTGTGATTGGTACAGTCTGTGTGTATAGGACCACATAGTTCTGGATCTGGTGTGATTGGTACAGTCTGTGTACGGGACCACATAGTCTTGGATCTGGTGTGATTGGCAAAGTCTTTGTTGTGATTGTACCTGTGAATAATGTCCATTTGTCATTCACACTAAACGGCCTCCCATAGATGGCAAGCGGACACTTAGGAAATGATGGGCTTTGTACTTCCAATGTATATTCATGCAGCCAACGCAGAAGTTTTACTGAATGAAAGCAGACAAGTGTGACTGGGTGTTAGGATCGTCACATGACAAGCAGCTACAGAGGTCGGGGTAACTTGTGGTAAAAGAGAACTGTGGCCCAATGTTTTTTTGCCATAGCTCTTTTGACCTTTACATGAAACTCTGCATATAGCGTGCTATTGCCCGCTACCTGCTGTGCGTGTCTCCTCCCCCCGTCTATATCCCTCCAGTCAGCACTGGAGGATCAGAGAGGGGAGGGGGGAATCCCTTCGGGAGGTGGTGAATGATGGTCACTGATCTCTGCAGGGAGAGGGTCATGATGTCAACAATCAGCGGTACATGATCACTCAGTTCCCGATCAATAGAGCCAACAGGTTAAAGCTGCAGTGTCACGGGGTCGGCTCTAATGGGGATGTTTGTATTTCACTCTCCACATAATTCTCCTTTAAAGTTATATTGAGAGAAAAACGTAAGCTAATGCTGATTAAATCACTTCCAATGGAGGCTGCTTCTTGATGATTAAAAGTTTTAGCTTCCTACAGAATCCCCTGAGCACTGGCCCTGGTATCCTGTTTTAGGGTGGCTTCTTTCCCTTGCAGGGTCCTATGGAGCCACCCTTGTGTGTGCTAGTATGCTGTGTGTGTCTCCACAAACACAGCAAGGCAAGCCAAGTCACTCCTCACTCCAAGTCACTCCTCTCCTCCTTCCTTACCTCTCCAAGCTTTTTAGATGGATGGCTGCTGCTGTCCCATGTGATCTTGTACTAGGCAGGAAGTTCAGCGAAGCTGAGAGAGTTGGAGCTGTTCAGAAACACGATGACTGTAAGTGTTTGGGCAAAATCGTATAAAAAAAAACACTTTGCCTGCTAATGGATATTTGTTTGATCTGGACTCATTATTGAAAAAAAAATAAGTATTAAATACTACTTGTAAAGCTCTTTTCCTGCCAGTTAAGAATCCAGTATGTAAATAGAGGAATGTCCGTAGTCTGGGCAGAGGTAAAACACGGGCCACACGCTGTAATGTGACAGGCCACGTCTTCTGCTGGCTGCCAGGATAGTCAGTCACCTTTCACTTTGTTGTCCCTTCAGGAAGCCCGGAGCTCTCTAATCCACTTGGTTCACAGCTGGGCGTTTTACAGCGCTGATCGACGCGCTGTAAAACGCCCAGCAAGTGAAATCCCATCATTTCCTATGGGCATGGGTTCCCACCTGGGCGTATTTCAGTGCGTAGGAACGCGCTGAAAAAAGCCCTACGCCCAAAGAAGTACAGGAGCTTCTTTGGGGCGTATTTCTGCGCTTATCCATTAGGATACAGCCGGATAGCCCTCGTAAACACGCGTTTGTCGGACGTTTCATTGACCGCGGTAAAAACGCGCATATTACGAACGCCCAAGCCTTAAGGGTGTACATTATGATTTTATAGAATGGTAACTAGAGCTGCAGCTAACGATTATTTTCCAAATCGATTAGTTAGCCGATTTATTAAGTTCGATTAATCGGATAAAAAATAAAATAAATTTTAAAAAATGGCTCCAGTGATAGGACTTCTCGTTTGCATTGAGATTGCAGTCCATCACGGGAGCAAGCTTGGAGTGGTGGAAGTAAAAAAGAAAAAAAAAGTGTGGTGTGCAATATAGTGAAATTAAAAGTGTAAAATTATACAGCAATGAATGCAGAATGGCATCGGCTATAGAGGACTCCAAATCCCAGCAATAGTACATTATACAGCACAACGCAGAATATCACCAGCTATATAGGAATACAACAAATCCCAGCAATAGTACATTATAGCTGGCGGTATTCTGCATTGTGCTGTATAATGTACTATTGCTGGGTTTTGTAGTCCTCTATAGCTGGCGGTATTCGGCATTGCACCACTATATAATGTATTATTGCTGGGATTTGTTGTACTCTATAGCTGGTGGTATTCCGCATTGCTGGTGGTATTCCTTGATTTGTAGTCCTCTATACAGCGCAATGCAGAATACCACCAGCTATATAGGAGTACAACAAATCCCAGCAATACATTATACATACAGTGTACAATGTATTGCTGGGATTTGTATTCATATGTATAATATACATCACAATGTACCATCAGCTATAGAGGAATACAAATCCCAGCAATACATTATAGAGCACCATGTGTGGGTGGGAGTGCAGGCTTACCTGAGCAGTCTTCCAGCAACTTGTTTCTGAGATCGGGTCTGTCTATCGGTGGCTGTCATCCGCCCACACCTGCTCCTCCTTACTTCTCCCCGCGTCCCTGTGCCGATCGTGGATCGTGGATGCGGGCGGTGAGCGTGAGGCGCGGAGGATGTGCAAAGCGTGGATGCGGGCAGGTCTGGCAGCGGCGAGCGTGAGGTGGAGCCGTGAGCAGGGCCAACCAATCAGAAGCCGATTAAGTTGACAACTTTTTCAATAATCGATTATGTCGATTAGTTGTTGCAGCCCTAATGGTAAGCTATTTATAAACTGTATCCATTATGAACTGATTCTGCCCCACAATGCCCTGATCCTGAGAAACCTGCAATCATTGATTATCTGCGATGAGTTTTCCAAGCCGTACACTACTGCTTTCCCTTATGACAGTAAAAAGGTGAGAAAGGAGCAGATAGGCCCAATAAAGAATGGAAGCGGGAAGCTAGTCACAAACGACAAGGAGAGGGCCGAGGCGCTGAACGCTTTTTTCTCCTCAGTATACACTCAGGAGGGAAACGGGTTTGACACACATGATAAAACTCCCAGTTTAACTCAAAATATACCCCAGTGGTTGACGGAAACCAGAATACAACAAAGACTTAAAATGCTCAATGCAAACAAAGCAGTGGGTCCGGATAACCTGCACCCCAAGGTACTTAAGGAATTAAGCCAGGTTATAACTAGACCATTAATCCTCATTTTTAAGTCCTAATAGGTTGGACTTGATGGACTAATGTCTTTTATTCAACCTCAAATACTATGTAACTATGTAACAAGCCGCTGCCTGAGCGCTCCATATGCAGGTGAACGTGTGTATGTGTACAATGGTTGGCGGCTGGATTGGGGCTGATTTTATAAGGCTTCACTAACCCCTACCAAGTAGGTTCCATCTGAAATTACTGCAGCAGGAATTCCAAATCTTCCATCACAAGCGGCTGCTGTCACCTGTTAGAGTTAAAGTAGTATTAAAGTCTCCATTTTTTTACATATATCAACTGTTAGCAAGCAGTAGATGTATGTCCCAACATTTAAAAAAAATTGTCAATTAAGTAATAACTTACCTGTGTCTGCGCCGCTCGCTCTCGGCTGCAGAACACATCTTTCCGAGCGGCTGTGCACACTCAATAGCACCGGAGGGGAGAGCAGGAGAGACTCTGTAAGTGAATGCACGCAGCCGGGAGCATGCACACCCAACAGACTCTGGGACACGGGAAGAAATAGGAGTCTGCGCTGGATCAGAGACCAGCACCAGTGGTGGAGGGACTCCTGGAAACGAGTGGAAGGAAGAACATGTTCACATCAAGAAGCATCACATAAGGTAAGTACTTAAAGCAGTATGGGGGGGGCAATGGAGCCTTTAATGTCACTTTAATGATCAGGTGACAGCTGCTGCATTTGAAGTGGCAGAACGCTGGCACACTGCATGCAATCTTATGTGGTAAGATCACATGCAGTTAGGAAGACATCACTATCCCTGGATTCGCGATCGATGCGTCCAAGGAGAGTGATTGATTCCTAACTCAGGGGTGTGGAAATTAAAAAAAATAACTACTTGTCCAAGGGCTAAAGTGTGGGCCAATTCTACTTGTCCTTCATGACAATCTACTTGTCCCAATACAAAAAATAGTTTTAATCAAAACTAAGGATGCACCAATACCGGTTTTTCGGTATAGAGTACGAGTACCGATTTTTTTGCTTTCGGATCTCGCCGACACTGAATACTAATACCGGTGCTTCCGCTGGCATGGAGCAGACTTCCCTGGTAATCAGGAAACTGGGCAGCAGGTAATGACATCTCGCCCAGGTTCCTGATTGCCACGGAAGCCGACTCCATGTTGTTTGGCCTAATTGATTGCGATTGGACGGGAAACCTGCTTCCCAGTCAATCAGGAAGGCGGGTGGCGAGTAATGACCTGATTGACCGGGTAACTGGCTCGATGCTGATTGGCCAGGAAGCCGGCATTCCAGCCAATCAGCAAGGAGCCGGGCCAATCAGAAAACCAGGAGGCGGGTCATTACTTGCCCCAGGGCTTCCTGATTGCACGGGAAGCCGGCTCCATGTTCCCCTACGGCACTGCCAGTCAGAGCAAATTTTCATCTGGCCGCAAGTTCCAATATTGAGGAAGGTATCGGAGCATTTGGGTATCGGCACTGATACTAGTATCGGTGCACCCCTAATCAAAACATATTTTACTGTGCTAAATAGCGCTTCTCACTGGTCAGCGCAGTCATCTGACCACACTGACCAATGAGTGCTTGCAATTTGCGAGCGAAATTCAAAATGGATAGGGGAGGACTGCGCTGGACAGCGGTATGGGGGACAGATAGTACACCCATACTAGCGGAGGCGAGGGATTGTTCGCCGAAAAGGTAAGTATAGCCAGGGGGGGTGGCGGTTTGGGAGATGGCGGGGGCAGCAGGGTTTCATTTTTTATTTTACTTTTTCGTTTTTATTTTTTACTTTTTTCATTTTTTAAATCTTTTTATATATTAAATTTTTTTAACTTTTTTTAAAAAATTTCTTTAACTTTTTATTTAATTTACGTTTTCCCCCTAATGTTCTTCCTATTACATAGGAGATTAAAATCCCTTATGTGATAGTTTGGAGGTGACAGGTTCTCTTTATGGAACCTGCCCTCCAACACAGAACAGCTGTTCTGTGTAGTTCCTGACAGCCGAGACAGGTGGCGCTGTGATTACAGCGCCACGGTCTCAGAGAACACACAGCCCGTAGAGCAGACGTTTTTCGTCTGCTCTACGGGCTCTATGGTTAAGCCGTTGTGCCTTAGTTTTCGACCCCGAAAACTATGGCGGCGGGTGCGAGCAGAAACGATCGCTGCTGCTCAAATTAATACAAGTGGTCTGATCAGATCACTTGTAGTAAACGAGCGGCGGCGGCTCCACAATGTACATTCAGCTCTGCTTGTCCGGAGCCGGGCTGAATGTACTTTAAAACTACTCGCCCGGCGCCCGAAACTGCATGTGTCGGGCGATAGGAATTCCACACCCCTGCCTAACTGCATGTGGTCATATCGCATACAATTGCATGCAGTGTGCCAGCGTCCTGCCGCTTTCAAGTGCAGCCGCTGTCACCTGATCATTAACTTGAATGGGTGACAGCTGCCACTTGTAGATGGAAGATTTGGAATTCCTGCTGCAGGAAATCCACATCACACCTACCTATAGCTAAGCGAATGCAGTTTGCATGCTATTTCTGCCACTGGATGCCGCTAAGGAGCATAGGAAATGAGAATGTTCCTCGACTCCATCTCGTGACGGTAATAAATCAGCCTCTTAGGACACGATCTGCAAGCGGTTTGCATGTTCTCTGTGTGCTTGCACGAGGTTTGCTTCAGATACTCCGATTTGCTCCCACTCTCCATAGGCATGCTGGTAGGTTAAATGGCTCCTGTCTAAATTGACCCTCATATGTATGCATGTGAGATAGGGACTTTAGCTCGAAAGCTCCTTGAGGGCAGGGTCTGGTGGGAATGTGCAGTATGTAAAGCGCTGCTTAAATTGTCGGCACTGTATAAAATACCAATAATAAATAAAATAAATATTTTCATCACCATGCACAATATTACCTTGGAGCAGGGATAGGCAAACTCCAGCCCTCCAGCTGTGGTGAAACTACAAATCCCATTATGTTTCTGCCTCTGGGAGTCATGCTTGTGGCTATAAGGGTCTTGCAATGCCTCATGGGGTTTGTTATTGCACCAAACCTGGAGGGCCTGAGTTTGCCTTCCTCTGGCCTAGAGAGGAATTTGTGTTTTAAATCCTGCTTGTAGCAAACAATACCAAGTAGTAGGAAGGGCCGAGGACCTAAAACCAGTTGGACATTTCCAGGGAGAAATCAACACCAGGCATTGTCCCATGAATGTGTAAGAATTGGATCTATAGACGATTGCTCATTCAGTGACGTCTCATGTATGGATTGAAGAATGGGGGGTGAAGTGCACAAACCGAGAGGTGAATTGATCAAATCTGGAGCAGCTGTCCATGGCAACCAATCAGCTTCTCTCTTTCATTTTCAAATCTTAACTGAACAGACTGAAGAGAGCAGCTAATAGGTTGCCATGGGCAACTGCTCCAGTTTTGATAAATTCCCCCCTTGTCTTTTGTGTATAAACTGATGTTAGGCAAGCGATGCAACAATGACCTAAGTGGGGTCACCCATACTTACCACCTTCGGGTCCCCTAAGGAGGTCCTTCATACAGCTCATTTCTAAATCCTATTTCTGGGTTTATTTATTTTTGTAGCACTGGCATATTTTGCAGCACTTTGCAGAGATTATTGTGGATAAGAACATGCTACAGAATAGATCTAGGGCAGGATAAATCTTCAGAGCCAGCATATATGGTGTCTGTGAAGGTTCTCATTCATCCAGGTCATGGTATAGCTGTAAAAAAATAAGTCAAGGCAACTGGACTTGCTGTATTTTTCTTGAAGACGTTTCACTGGACATCCGACCAGCTTTCTCAATTCTCAGTTTAGAAAGCTGGTCGGATGACCAGTGAAACGTCTTCAAGAAAAATACAGCAAGTCCAGTTGCCTTTGACTTATTTTTTTCAGTATATATGGTGTTCAGCTTGTCTGCGTTTTTCCATACTGCACATCACATGAGGGTTGTGGGGTGAAGGGGTCACGGAGACAACAATTGTTTTATGTGTGCCCTTGGATGGACTTGGCGTGGAAATACCAGTCACTGCAGCTGATGTGAACCATTCCTAATCCTTTGCCGTCGCTGTCAGTGTATATACAGTACATTACCTTGGTTACTTATAGCTGCATGGTCCAGCTGACTCCGGCATTATGGATTAATCTGCCCACCTCTGATTTAGAAGAATAGAGTTTTTAGAAAATGTATACACTGTACAGGAATAGACGTTTTTTTATATTACTAAGATATGTGTCTTTATTACTTGTTTACAGCCTCTGCGACTTGACATCAAGAGGAAGCTGACCGCTCGGTCTGACCGAGTGAAGAGTGTTGATTTACATCCAACAGAACCATGGATGCTGGCCAGTCTGTACAATGGCAGTGTTTGTGTTTGGAACCACGAGACACAGGTAAGAAATTATAACTTGTTTCTTTATTGTAAATACATGTGAAAATTAAGTATGCACACATACGGTATACAGTGAAAATGAAGTATGCACACATACAGTATACAGTGAAAATGAAGTATGCACACATACAGTATACAGTGAAAATAAAGTTTTGCTGCTATTTAATGTGTAGGAAAAGATATTCATTCTCCTAAAGTTAAACTATGCAGCCTAAAGATTATCTAGCGCTTCTATGTACTTATTAGTAATGAGGCAATTTGAATGGAATCTAATGAAGACTTGATGAGCCCTGTCTGGTTCTTTTCTTACTAAATTCCTGAGCTGGGTTATGTTGGGCTTGGTGCAGGTTCAGTGACAGCAGAGGAACACTGGGGCCCTTTAGTATCTTTCATTTGCTTCCATAGGCTGTTGGGCTCTATACTTTTACTAACCTCTTTAATAACTTATCAGGTCTAGAAGTATGTTAGACGGATGGCAACACATCTGGTTGTCCCTATGGCTTTATTTGTTGCTGTAGCTGCAGCCGCAAGGTTTTCCTGGTGGATTCAGATACTGCTGGACGCTCCAAAATGTCGCTAAGTATCTGGAGGTGAAATGGTAAAATGAATATATTCCTTCTACAGCTTTTAATGTTAGTCCATTAGGGTCCAGTTGCAGGATCTCCAGTTATCAGTGTGGGTGTAATAAGATCTGCAGTAGGATGCTGAAGGAGAGACCAGGCAGAGTAGATAACAGATATGGACCTGGGACGCTCCTAATTATGGTTTATTTTTGGGATGAAATAACTAATGTCGGTGATTTTAGAACCCAATTGGGATGAATTAAGTTATTGTTATCTGGTGAAAAGTTGAAATCGCAACACCATGATGTTTTATTACATGTGTCCTAAGATTTAAATGTATGCTTTGTGCTTCCAGACTCTTGTAAAAACTTTTGAAGTAGGCGATTTGCCAGTCAGAGCGGCGAAGTTTGTGGCCAGGAAAAACTGGGTCGTCACAGGAGCAGTAAGTTTAATATAGCTACATTTTCACCAAAGCAAGTGTGTGTGTGTGTGTTTAATGCTGTGTAAAATGAATGACGACAAATAAGCAGATCATTTTTTTACTGCAACATTAAAGGGAACTGTTGTATGTTTTGTTATTATTGTAATGTTTCTACCATTAGTGACCATCTGTAAAGGTACTTACAGATGTTACAGACCGTTCACTGAGTTGGTCATCTCCAGCCAAATCAAGGACTGTTCTTGTCTCTAGACCTTCTGATATACACCCTGACCAAGGATGAATTCCACCAGCTCAATATTATGTTTTTTTCCTGAGAACAGACTTTTTAGCACCTGGCCAATACTAGCCAGGCTCCATAAGCAATAGTTGTTGGCCCAACCCATAATATTTTTTCCTTAGACCAATCCCAGCTAAGCTCAGCAATATCTCCTACTGGCTGCACTCCCCACAATGTGCAATACACAAATATCAGCTAGGCTCCATCAACAATATCCCCTGCTTGCCACACCCCAAAGATGTTCATAAGGCCAACCCCAGCATGGTCCTTTATCTCCTGCTGACTACACCCCAATGGTGTGCATTAGGTCAATCTCAGCCAGGTCTCATCAGCAATGTCTCCTGCTGATCACACCACAAAGATGTTGATATGGCCAATCCCAGCCACACTCCATGAACAATATCTCCTGCTAACCATACACTAAAGATCTACATTAAACTGATGTTACATTGGTGATCCTGTCTGAGTTGCCACTAAAGAGGGAAGAGAAAAGATCTACCTGTTTCCATGTTGCTGCCTCACTGCCCTGATCAGCAAGTTATCACTCTTTGCTGGCAAGGCAGAATCTACAGTGTTTGGATGGAGTGGCAATGTAGAAATGAGTCATTTTTTTCTGCTCACCCTGGTGTTGTGTGACATGGGTCTTGCTGTACTATATGCTCAGTATGGACTCTCCATAACTCTCCCATGGCTGAAATACTTCAGTCAAGTTGGAGATGATGACAAGGTGACTGGGGTTCTGTCATAGTTGCTCTCCGATGTAAAATTGACAAAGTGCTCAAAAGAAAACTATAGGAATAACACTGATACTTTTGGTTCTAATTGGTAACTCTTCCTTTGGCATTTTCACTTTTTTGTTTCATTACATTTTATTAAGTTTTTTTCATGTATAACACTTACAAAACATACATAATAAAGGGAAAAAACAAAACAAGAATAAAGCAGTACATAGGCATTGTCAATGTTTGTTGGGATGGTACATGGCAAAAAGCACAGGCACATTTCTCATACAGCAAAGGTGGTTGGAGAACATGTCTTGTCCGGGAGGGGTAGTGTCACAGCAAGGTAGAACATCCATGGCTTTCGCGATGTTGGCAGTCCGAAAGATGTGCAGCCGAGGGCGGAATACATTGAATGATATAAGAGCATACGACCCTTGGAGTTGAAGGGGTTGGGATAGTGTGGGAGTACCTAATAAATGGACCACCAATACACCCAATTGAGCATAAATGCTCATGGACAGCATATACATCGTGGTAGAGCAGGTTAACATGTGAAGATCAAACCAGTCGGATTAAGCTTGTGGGATCCCTCAACCAGGAAGCCCATTGTGAGGAGAAGACATGAACTTTAAGGTTGGCTTTAGCAAAGTGATATTCAAAGTGAGCATGCGTATTGAGGATTTGGATGACATTGTGAGGGTGGTTCGGATTGTTTCCAAGCTCTTGCTAAGGCGGGGCGAGCAGCTATGAAGATGTGAGATACTACTGTGCGGGACGTTGTAGGCCAGTCTTCCAAGCCTATCCCTAAGAAGGCAAGTTGTGGGGAGATAGTGTACGGAGTGTGTGTGAGTAATGATATGATGTTAAATACTGCAGCCCAGGGCATTTTCACTTTTTCATGTAAGTAACATATCTGTTCAGATGCTTTCCATGTGATGTAACATTCACTGCTCATTTTTCTATCATTAGGATGACATGCAGATCAGAGTATTCAACTACAATACATTGGAGCGGGTTCACATGTTTGAGGCTCATTCTGACTATATCCGCTGTATTGCTGTACACCCCACACAGCCTTTCATTCTCACCAGCAGTGGTAAGATACAAAACAACTTACTAATCATGTTAAAATAAAATGTTTTTTCTTGTATTGTGATGTAATGAGAAGACAGCTGTGTACAGTTGTGTGAATCATTGCTTTCTGTTTCCTGCAGATGACATGATGATTAAACTTTGGGATTGGGATAAGAAATGGTTTTGCTCTCAGGTGTTTGAAGGCCACACACACTACGTCATGCAGATTGTCATCAACCCCAAAGACAACAACCAGTTTGCAAGTGCCTCACTTGACCGCACTATTAAGGTACACTAAACATTACAGCTTTGTGTGGTGCTGGTATAAGTCCTTAATGTTATGAGTTGTGCTTTTATCTTTGACTTTTACTGTCATTTTGTTTTTGCAGGTTTGGCAGCTTGGCTCCTCTTCTCCTAATTTCACTTTAGAAGGACACGAGAAAGGGGTAAACTGCATTGATTATTATAGTGGAGGTGACAAGCCATACCTCATCTCTGGAGCTGATGACAGACTTGTGAAGATTTGGGACTACCAGGTCAGTGAGAGAACATATATAGGTTACAGGAAGGCATTTACATGTCTGTAGTTATTGTGCAAAGCAAAGTGAGCTTGTTTATATTGCTTTGTTAGATTTTGGCGAGTTTTTTTTCTCGTTCAACCACTCCATTCTCCATCCACTCTAACAGCATGGATGGATGGATGCATCTCTCCTGCCAGCTATTGAATTCTGACAGCCAGTGCCCATGGATGTCTAAGTATCCAAACAGTGACTGCAGTCACTGTTCAGCTGACAGTTTTCATCCTGGCTTAGATTTTTCAGTGAAAAGTTTGTCGAGCCAGTAGGTGCTGGCAAGGCCACCCATTGTTAGAATTAAGTAGCTGTGGTTTTAAGTTGGCCATACACTGTTCGAATTCCAGCCTTTTCCTGTGAACAAGTATTAGTTGTAGGAATTTTTGTTAGGTTTCCAGTGTGTGTTCATTTTGCAGAAGAACTTCCAACTGCAGTTTTACAGAACAACCGAAACAAGAACTTTTCTTGGTGTTCTGAACACTGCTTGTGGGCTCTAGCAGTCCCTGAAGTAGAGCATAATTTAAAAATCCAGAAGGATTGTGTGGCTTCTTATCATCTTGATGTTGTTGCTGGCAGAAAGGAGTCGTACAAATTTTATGAAGCCTTTCATCTTTTGCCACCCATGCCAATGTGCTTTGCTTCTCCCCGTTAGCCACTGGATGGTACTGTGCACATAACAAGCATGTAATCAGCTGCACCAATAGACATAAACTGCTGGGGATGCTAAAGTTTACAAACCTCGTATCCTGCTCTTCGCGTGGCTCTGGGGCTAGTCATATGCTAACAGCTAATTGTTATCTGGTTTGCCAGGTAGGCCTTTTTAATATTTAAGACTGGGCAGATTTGTGCAGGTACAAAAGAAATAACATCAGTGCAATATATTTGCACATATTTATTGCATGCTCCTGGGAATGTATAATGCATTATGGAATGAATCTAGACATTCATAGATTTGCTGATTTTGGGTTTTTCTCCTTTTTATTTATCTATATAGAACAAAACCTGCGTCCAAACTCTGGAAGGACATGCTCAGAATGTTTCTTGTGTCAGTTTCCATCCCGAGCTCCCCATTATAATCACAGGCTCAGAAGATGGTAAATCTGTGAATTATTTCATTATAGATTTTGGTAGAGATTATGTTACTACGAGTGCAAAAAAAATGTAACTGGTTATAATAAATGCAGAGATATTTAAATAGAATAAGCTAAGATATACAGTAAGTAGTGATGACTAACTAGATTTCCCTTGTTACTAGTTTCAAGGAAAGGTGGTCTATTTGGCCAATCATTTATATCAATAGGTGTATTGTACAAGAGCTCTGATCAGTTCAGACATCAAAATGAACATACTTATTTATAGGCTAGAAAGGTTCACACATTGCATTGTGAGATGCAGAAAGAAGATTTTAGATAAACTGATACTTTGTTGGGGGGACAAGGTAGTCAAATGTTATGAAACTTCCTTTCCCAACAGGCACTGTTAGGATTTGGCATTCCAGCACTTACCGATTAGAAAGTACTCTGAACTACGGCATGGAGCGGGTCTGGTGTGTATGTGGACTTCGGGGCTCCAACAATGTTGCTCTTGGGTATGATGAGGGCAGCATCATTGTTAAGGTAAGACATGTAAAGTTACAGGTATTGGTTAAAAAAAACTTATTGTGTTCAGTATTCTGTCCGTCTGCACCTAAGAGTACATTTTACTATAGATCATCAGCACAGATAGTTTGTTTCTTCCCCAATATGTGCTAGCGGTCAAATAAAGTTATTTGTCTAAGATAAAATATTAAGAAATAAAACTACCATGTTTTCAGAGATACAGATGCCTTTGCAGTGATGCTGATACTTAACTATACGCTTATATTTCTTTTCTAGCTGGGTCGTGAAGAGCCAGCAATGTCTATGGATGCAAATGGCAAAATCATCTGGGCCAAGCACTCGGAAGTGCAGCAGGCCAATCTAAAAGCCATGGGCGAAACAGAGATTAAGGATGGAGAAAGGCTCCCTCTTGCTGTAAAGGACATGGGCAGCTGTGAAATCTATCCACAGACTATACAACACAACCCCAATGGCAGGTAAGGGCCAGGCCTTCTAAGAATCATAGCTAGTATTTATTATGCAAGTGCGTACACTGTACAGCTCACAAATCTCTATCTGATTTTAGGTTTGTGGTAGTGTGCGGAGATGGAGAATACATTATATACACAGCCATGGCACTGAGAAACAAGAGCTTTGGATCTGCACAAGAGTTTGCCTGGGCTCATGACTCTTCTGAGTAAGCTGAATGTTTTATCTTTCCTTTTACTAGGGTACGTTAGTCTCTCTTAATGGTGTTGATGGCATAGGAAAAGATTGTATTTGTGTAAAAATTACATTTTGCATTTTTACTTGGAATGCAGATACCCATTATGATACAGCTACACCCCATAAAAGAAATAGGCAAAAAAAAAAACAATTTACTGTTGGATAGTATTGTAAATGTTACCTGTGCAATACCCATTGCTTATTATGCACCTCAAACGTAGGCCGGCAATCAACTGATTGAATAATCGATAATGAGAATAGTTGTCAACTATTCTCATTTATGGATTAGTTTGTTGGATCCCCTAGCTCTCTCCTCCACACTGGGAGGTGGGCACAGCAAGCAGTGGCCAGGTGCAATAGCCAGCCTGCTATTGCAATTTTAATGGTCCAATAGCAGGCTGGTTATTGCACCCGCCCACTACCTGCTGTATTTACATTCAGCTGCCGTCTGTGGAATCTTGTCACTGGCAGCTGTCCTTCCCGGGCTGGAGCTATACAAGAGCCATGTGCTTACAATACAATAGTTAAAAAAATAATTATAAAAGGTGGGGAAAAAAGCAATTTTTGGTTTCGGCCTGACAAATTCTGCTGCGAGAGGTACGTGGCAGTGCCATTCATTTCAATGACACATAAATGCGCCCTCTGCTCACAGTGTGATCGCCCCCACTGGAACACATGGTACTGCAATGCCATGCATTGCAGTGCGATTGCAAAAAAATTGTGCATGCAGTTTTATTCTGAAGTAAACTTTGCTTGTAATACTGCATGTGTGTATTTAATGTAAAATTAATGATGGTATTTAATTTTTTTTTTTATCCGGTTAATCGAAAAAAACCAAACAATCGCTAACTAAGCGATCATGAAAATAATCATTAGTTGCAGCCCTACTCAAATGTTTGCTCAGGTACTGCAGATTAGTGTAACAGCTATTACCCGTTTGTTTTCCACAATACCATGGCATTGTATACACAGAGTAATGGAATTTTATCCTTACAGCTGACATTTCATTTCTAATACCACTTGCAGGTATGCTATTCGTGAAAGCAACAGCGTAGTAAAGATCTTCAAAAATTTTAAAGAGAAGAAGAGCTTTAAGCCTGATTTTGGGGCAGAAGGTTAGTGTTGTCTGAAGTGCCGTGGCTGTTTCATTTCTATAGGGCTTTTACCATTATTATGTGTTTGACCTCTGTACTTATCCTATCCTACAAAGACTCTTGTCTTCCCTTTTTATGGGCATTACTGTTGGGCCACTGAAGCAGCCCATCATTGAGAGCATTTAGAAGTGTGTGTGAAATCATAAACATGGGCTTGAGCTTTTCATTATGACAAATATAGATTTTTTTTTTACAGATTTTTTTTTTTTTTAAATGAATACATTTATATTTTACCATAAGAAACATGCACTTTTTTATAGTTCAATCATTTTTTATTTGCATTTTAACATTCAAATGTTGCAGAAATATAGAAACATAAGGTAGCTTACAAAGCTGGAGTCATTATCTTTTTCAATACAATCCATGAAGGGATTAAACATCAGAGAGGTAGCATTGGGAGCAATGGCAATCTAACAATAAGATTCTTAATATGCTGCTCACTCCTTCGTTAAAGCCAGCTTAACCGCACATGGACGTGTACATTCAAACAAAAGTTTGGGAGAAGGGACAAGGTAGGATTGAGAGGAAGATCAGTAGTGTTAGTTAGAAAGAGGAAAAGGGATAGATAAAGGAAGAGAAGGCGAGAGAGGGGAGAGGCGGTCCACCCCTGTAGCAAGGGCAAAGAATTAAATTGATTATGCTTGGATGTCAAAGTGACACCACGCGCTCATTAAAAGATTGTGTCTGCAAGTAGTGTATCCAAGGGTTTCAAATTTGTTCAAAGCGTGGAACCATATGGGCCAGTCTCGCGGAAAGGCGTTAGTTGACAAAGGCCCATTGGATTCTCCGCTGCAGCTCAGAGAATGGCGGTGTAGTGGACTGCCATGATTTGGCCACTGTCTGCTTAGCTGCTGTGAGACCATGTAAGAAAAATTTGTGTTGTTTGAGTTCCACAGAGGGAAGGTTAAGCAAAGCAACCTTCGCATCCGGTGTTAGTGTGATACCCAGGGTAGAGGAAAGAAAAGCAAAAACACGCGTCCAAAAAACCTGTACTATGGGGCAGTTCCACCATATATGTACGCAAGAGCCCACTTCCCCACATCCTCGAAAACACAAACCTGCATGGCCCGGGACAAATGCCCGGAGCCTGCTAGGCACTAATTACCATCTGTACAGTAGTTTGTATTTGGTTTCTATTGCTTGCGAGTTCTGAGAGCAGGATTTAGTCGCTTCCTATATATATGGTCCCAACTATTTGCGTCCACTGAGATACCGAGGTCCACCTCCCATGCTTTCAGAAACATGAACTTTTAGTTTCATTCTAGGGTTTTTCGTTACCTTTTTATACTTTGCTAACTTAACATGACAAAATATTTTTTTGCCCCTCTCTTCTAGGTATCTATGGTGGCTTTCTTCTTGGTGTCCGCTCTGTCAACGGTTTGGCTTTCTATGATTGGGAGAATACAGAACTTGTTCGTAGGATAGAAATCCAGCCCAAACACGTGAGTTCACAAAATGCTAAGCAGAAATATTAATTTCATTCATTTGTACATAGTGGTCGGGTCATAGTAAAACAGCCACTTTGTAGTGTTAAAAGTCTAAGGGGTAGGCTTCTAAATCTGTGAATATGACTTTCGCCAAACATTGGCATATAAAAAAAAAAAACCATGCCCCAGGAAGGGTCACCTGCAGTGAATGTTAGATTCACTGCTTTATAAATATGCCTACAAGAGACCCATATTATTCTACAAACACCATGCTATTCATATGTTGCAGATTTTCTGGTCAGACTCTGGAGAGCTGGTCTGTATTGCTACAGAGGAATCATTCTTCATTCTCAAATACTTGTCTGAGAAAGTAGCCACAGCACAGGAGACACACGAGGGAGTGTCTGAGGATGGAATAGAAGATGCTTTTGAAGTAAGTAGAGCATAATATTGTATGTGTCCTCCTGTATCCAGAGTAATGGATATACATGTGCGGACAGTCTTATTCTTTACTATCATCTAAGTGGATAATCTACATTTAATAAAGGAAAGAATTTACCCTAAACTATTGTAACATGCGGAGCAGATGACATTACTTTCCTGTATTGTTCTGTGTGTGATAAATGTATAACCCTCCTAACTTTCCTACCAGGTTCTGGGTGAAATTCAGGAAATAGTGAAGACTGGCCTGTGGGTTGGAGATTGTTTTATCTACACCAGCACAGTGAACAGACTCAACTACTACGTAGGAGGAGAGATTGTTACCATTGCACACTTGGACAGGTAAGTGGCTTCATTATCAGCATACCTATCCCTGTAACATTCAGCTGCAGAATGAGATATAGTAAATACTATTAGTCTTTGTGTGTAATGCCTTAGCTTACAGCAGTGAGCCTTTTTATGGCTGTCTGCTGTTGCTGGAAATTGTCTTCCAAAGCTGGAAAGTGTTAAATATATAATTGTGTGTTGACTTCAAAGGCTTTATATAGACAGGTGAGGCCTTACAATCTACCCCAAATATCGGGTAATTGAGTCCTTTGGTGAAATCCCAGGAGGCTGAACACTGACCTGAACACAGTAAAACATAATGTCCTGCATCCTGTCAATAGTCCTACGTTCTTCAGCCTTTTTTAGGCTCTGTAATGAAATGGGTGGCCTCAGTGTCCACTAGTTAGGCTAGGAAGGCACGAGAGAGGAAGCCAATCCTACATTTTTTAAAGGGAAATTTGAGATTTGGAAGCGACTTTAACTGCATAATGAACTTTTCGAACTATTTGACATTTAAACTGTTCAAATATCTGCTGATCATTTTCACACCTGGCTCTCACTGAAGGTAGCCTCTGATGTATTTTTCATGACATGCTCAGATTGAAGCCCAGGTTTGTGAACAGTTTACTTTTAAATTTGTTACACTACAAAAAACTGGAGAATCAAAGTCCACGTGGCTGCTATATTGTAGTAGTCTTCTTCTCATGTCATGACTTGTATACAAATAATTTTAGACTTTATCAGCCAAACTTATTTCCTTCAATGTTGCCTTGTTGGCTCCTAACTCACTGAATCAGTGCTTTTAGGTGCAAAGGAATAAAGCCCATATACTGCATATTGCTGGTATAATGTCTACAGTTTTGTGATGGAAACCTTAAACAATAGTAGACTTATGCTTTTACTTTTCATGTATAACTTGTCTTGTTTAGGACCATGTATTTGCTGGGTTACATTCCCAAAGATAACCGTCTGTACCTGGGAGACAAAGAGCTGAACATTGTCAGCTACTCTCTGCTGGTGTCAGTTCTGGAGTATCAGACAGCTGTGATGAGAAGAGATTTCGGCATGGCTGACAAAGTCATTCCAACCATCCCCAAAGAACAGAGGACACGTGTTGCCCACTTCCTGGAGAAGCAGGTAAGGGAAAAGGTTCTGATATTTTATAGTTGATTTTTAAAAATTGTCATGTTTTATAATTCAGTCATTTTAACTATATTTCCTCTGCAGGGATTCAAACAACAAGCCTTAGCTGTGTCCACTGACCCAGAACATCGATTTGAGCTGGCACTGCAGCTGGGAGAACTGAAGATCGCATATCAGTTGGCAGTGGAGGCAGAGGTAATGCCGTTGTTGGAGTACCTCCTTCTTTCTTTCCCTTATTAAATCTTAATGTACACATCCAAAAATCTATAGTGACATCTGTATACAATATATTATAAGCAATATTATATTGGAACCATGAACTTAATTATAAAATTAAAGGTCTTTAGTCTGTCAAGAATGCACAGTGTGGGTTGCCTTTTGTGTAAAGGTACCTACAAACTTAAGGCCATGGCTGGTCATCCATGCACCCTTCGGTGTTATGCAAGATCATTGTACAAAAATGTATCAAGCTTACACTGAACAACTGAGCATCATTGATGGGGGGAGGAGTAAGGAATTGATTCTTCCTGCTTGCAGAAGGCTTATATAACTTAATTTTCCCAGAATACCTCACTCAGGTAGATCTTGAGAGGCTTTGCCCACCTGCTGTTGCTTGTTTGGGCCCTAAGGACTGCTTTTTAAAGGGAGATTTTTATGTTGTTGGCCTGGCTTCACTGCTTTAGCAAGAATGCAGATAAGGAGTTCAGACTTTCCTCATCTGCATTCTTGTTCTGGGACAGGTAATGGGCAGCTAGCATTTTCAGAAGGTCCATAATTGCAGCCCCATATCTCCTCCTGACAGTTTTACTTCAGGATAAGGATAGTTTTTTGCACCCTTTATTCTTTGGTTTCCCACCCCTCCATTTATGTAAATTAGAATCTGCTGACCTGCGTTTTGATGTGTGTTTTAAATGTAAGTAAACAACGCCTGTGTACACAAGCACTTGTACTGCAGATGTATACAGTGACATTTAACATTATTGATTGATCCACAGTAACTGTTTGTCAGATAAATAATGAGGTTTTTCTTCCCTCCATTTTCTAGGCTGAACAGAAGTGGAAGCAGCTAGCTGAGTTGGCCATCAGCAAGTGCCAGTTTGGGCTGGCTCAGGAATGTCTCCACAATGCTCAGGACTATGGAGGTCTCTTGCTTTTAGCAACATCTTCAGGAAATACCACCATGGTGAACAAGTTGGCTGAAGGTGCTGAAAGAGATGGAAAGAACAATGTGGCTTTCTTAAGCTACTTTTTGCTAGGAAAGTAAGTGCATATGTTTTTTTCTTTCTTTATGTAAAACCCACCAACTCCTCTTCAGACATTTCATCGTGTGCATGTTTTCAGTCTTTAACCTCTTGCCGTCCGCCCGTAGTAAAAAAACGGACGGACTGTGCAACAAACAGCAGCCCAACCAGTCCCCATTACTTTAAAACATATTGTAATACATACACAGTGCCTGTGCCATTTTTCAATCATTTGTTTCCTTTGCAGGATGGACACTTGCTTGGAGCTTCTAATTTCCACTGGTCGTCTGCCTGAGGCTGCTTTCTTGGCACGTACTTACCTGCCAAGCCAAGTGTCCCGGTAAGTGGGATCATTTATATGTTTGATAAATATATTCATATGCTAAATATATATTTATATATGCGTTCATTGTAGCAAATGCCAAAAAGAAAGACATTTTGTTTAGCCAGTCTTTGCACACCTGTATAGGCGAGAACCCTCAACTCATTTTCTACAAACAGCTCCAGGGCTGCTTCAAATGCACCTAATGATGGTGCCGACATCGGCAGTCTGGAGTCATGTTGCCCTCTACTCTTGAAATGTGTTCCATTCTCAGAGTTCTGTTAAGCTCCATCCGGGTTTGGCTGCGTAGTGGCAAAAGCTCCATCCTGCTTCGCAATCACCGACTTTAACAGAATGTTTGTTGAAGCCCAGGTTCTAAGGAACAGAAGCACCTCTGAGTCTGTGATTCCTACAATGCTAAAAGCTAAAGTCTACTACCTGCAAGGTCTATCATCAGACATGGTTTTCGATCTCGGAGCTGCCACTCAAGGAGTTTCTGTGGGACCAATCCTCTCCTTTTTTGGAACTGGGTCTAGACCAGTGTTTTGGCTCTAAGCACAATCAAGGATCAGGTTTTAACCCTTTATGTTCTGTTTCACAGACTGTTGGCCACTCACTCTTTCATTAAGTCCTTTGTACAGTCTCCGTGTAACTTCCCATGCCTGTTCCTTTGTAACTCCGTTGGACCTAAATCTGATTCTCGCTGCACTTGAGAAACTGTGGTTTGAACCAACTAAAGACCTTTCTCTCTCTCTCCTCTCACCCATAACGTGGTGTTTCTTGTAGCCATCACCTCTGCAAGTCAAGTGTCTGAACTGTCTGCCTTTTTTCTTCACCTGGCTGTCAGTTCACGCATTCTCTTAAGTTTTACCAGGTGGACTTGTGGCCTCATCTGATACCAGTTCCAGGCATAAGGTCCTTCAGATGGCTGTTTGAGCTGCAGACAGCCCCCTTTTTTTTTTTTTTTTTTTTTCTTCTTGAACCTGTTAGCGACTGTTTTTGTGTTGCCCACCCCTCAGTTGGACTGCTTTTGGACGCCCCAAAGATTAAAGACTTCCTGTGCCCCTAAATGGTCAAGAAAGAAAATAGGATTTTTGTATCTACTGTAAAACTAGTTTCTTAGTCTGTTGAGGGACACAGGTCCCACCTCTGTGTTTATGATCATGCTCTTGGTACTGATTTGCTAAAAACAGAAGGGATTATCCCGGGCTGGCCTACAATTTTGTTTCATGTTTGCCAGTGTCCAGTTCTCCGGTAGGTAGCAGTATAACCCAAAAGTTAAACAATTCCTGTGTCCCTCAATGGAAATATGGTTTTAACTTCTATTTATTTTGCTAGGGTGGTGAAACTATGGAAGGAGAGTCTGTCCAAGATCAACCAGAAGGCAGCCGACTCCTTGGCTGACCCCACTGAGTATGAGAATCTTTTTCCTGGTTTACGGGAAGCCTTTATGGGGGAGCAGTTTTTAAAACAGCAGAGCAGTGCCTTGCGCCCAGCCAGCGAATATCGCCATGTCACTGTGAGTACTTGTGTGAAAAGCACATTGCAAACTTTATTTTATATACCTTTTTTTTAGTCACAAAGACATTGCCTTAATTTGGTACTTCAAATGCAATTATAACTGTCTAGG
The DNA here is from genome assembly GCF_000935625.1 of Nanorana parkeri. Classification (NCBI taxonomy): domain Eukaryota; kingdom Metazoa; phylum Chordata; class Amphibia; order Anura; family Dicroglossidae; genus Nanorana; species Nanorana parkeri. The sequence goes on along the minus strand of NW_017306655.1, from coordinate 1,142,977 downwards.
TAAACCTAGACAAGTAGTACTTACACAGTAATCATATGCATCACTATTTCCAGTGTCAGAATAGGGTTGCTGATGACGTGTCACTATATGTGATATTATTTCAATGTACACATAAATTGTCAGCCATGCAGTAGCCGTTTCTATGGGTACATAGTATAGGATATAATCCTGTGAGGCATTACACTTGCATTTGCATTTAGTATTAGGCTGTGTGTATGATCTTGTCATAGTATAGATCAGGGGTGCCCACAATTTTTTGTATTGAGATTTACTTTTCAAATGACGAGCCCAATGAGATCTACCAACGATCTACCTCCCTCCTGCGTTCTGAAGTCAATGGCACCCCAGCCATGACCCCCCCCTGTGCGCAGTGCGTTCGCCTGCACCAGAACGCGGCAAAAAAATTCCTGCGTTTTGGTCCAGTGTGATCGGAAAAAATGCGCTCTTTTTTTTGTCCTAAAAACATTGCATTCTTTGATTCAGGCATTATCTGCGTTCAGGTGCGGGAGGGAGCGTGGCGGATCATTGATGTCAATGTCACCATAGCCATGCCCCCCCGCCCGTATTGCAATCGCCCTCATCTGAACGAGTGGCACATTAATGCCTGCATTCCGGTTCAGTGCAATCTGCAAAATTAATTAGTGCTTGCAGCATTTTTGCAGATCGCACTGGACTGGAACACAGGCACTAACGTGCCACGCGTTTGGGTGCGGGCGAACGCCCCTGAACGCAGTGTACCGGCCGGAGTGCGATACAGTGCATTCCAGAGGCTGACCGCTCTGGAACGTACTGTTTGTGGTGTGAAACGGCCCTAAGGCCTCGTACACGCCATCCTCAGTGCGTATCAGCCACAATAGCCCCGGAACGCACTGGATCGCATTGCAGCCGGCTCATTTTGTTGTGGGCTGGGAGGGGTGTGGGGGTGTGTTGAAGTGAATGGCACTGCGATCCGGTCCAGTCAGAAAATGCTGCAAGCACAATTTTTTTTTTCCTGACCGGACAGCAGGCATTGATGTGCCTTGCGTTCCCGTGCGGCAGATCGCATTGCGGCCGGAGGGCGTTGCTGCGGTGCCGATCACTTCAACACTGCGCCATGCCCCCTCCCACCCCACAACAAACTGAGCTGGCCGCAATGCGGGTACATGTCCGACACATTCGGGTACACGGAGCGCGGGACGGAGTCAACCCGCGATCTACTGGTAGATCACGATCGACCTTATGGGCACCCCTGGTATAGATCTTACCATAAGTGTTTTACATTTAACATGTAATATTTTATATCTTCTAGCCAAATGAAGAAAGAAATGTCTTGGCTGAAGCAAAGGGATTTGTACATCCTGAAGCCGCCGATGTGAGTTCTGTGACTGGGCCTGCATGCATGTCATATGATTTACAATGGAAGTATTATAACTAGGGATGCACCCAAATTAAATTTTTAGGCTGAAATGAAAAAAATTGTCAGGAAACCGGAAATGGCTTCCCACCCCCCCCAATTTTTACATTATTTTAAAATTCTTTTATTTTTATTAATATTTTTTTTAACTTTACTGTTGGGGTCTTTGGGGAAATATCAGAGGCGTAAACAGACCCGTGATATTTCCCTTTTTTAAAATAGAAAATGAGCACAGAGTCCTAAATCTCTTTGTCTGCAGTTATGAATGAACAGGAAGCCTCTATGCTTAGTGCTCCATTCATAAACTATGGATATAGTAGGAGTTACTATGTCCACAATAGTGATTGAACAGGAAGTGATGTAGAGCACTTCCTTTTCATTGATAACTGGGTACACAGTAAGCTTACTATGTCCTCATTTATTTACAAAACACTCAGTGATCAGTACTGAAAACTTAGTGTTTGTGCTCCCCTCTCCATCCTGACTGCTCCCCCTGTCACAGGAGACTGAGCTCTCCTCCTGCACTGCACCGTTTGGCCTCCTGACAGCTTCTCTCCTCCCCGCAGGGTACAGGCAGCTGGATTTGCTCTGTGTCCTCTGATCCTTGCTCCCTCTGCCAATATGGGGGAGAGCGGCCAAGATCGGAGGGGACACAGACCGGTGCCCAGCAGGGACCAGAAAAACTGGGATGCACCACATTTTCAGCAATTTTGGTACTTTTGGCATTTTGTTAATAGTACCATTTTCGACCGAAATATTTTGGCAGCCGAAATTTCGGTGCATCCCTAATTATAACCTTCGTCTATTAAAGTGCCAGACATGTTGGATTCATGTCAGAAGTGCTTAATGCTGATAGGGGCTGCTATAGTCAAGGGAGCTCAATGTTCTACTGGAACTGTTGCCTGATCCCGGAGACATTACGAGATCTGCATTAACTAGATCACCATACTCCTATGTAGCAGTGTGACACTCGGAGACGGAATGCCCTCTTGCTGTAGCACTTTTGGGACAAGTGACTGGTGTCCTTGCTGACTGACAGGAAGTAGGGGTGCCCAGTTCTTCCATGCACTCCTTCAGACATTTTAAAGAATTGTTTCTGAAAGTTAAATTTGATCATAACTGCCTTTCAATTGTGCATTTATTAGCCAAAGGTGCATTTATTAGCCACATTTAACCCCAAACCTCACTTTCCCTCTGTAGACTGTTCCAGCATTGTTTTTTCATTTACCTTGTTACCGTATCAAGGAACAGATTTTGGGAGCTCAGTTCCTTTTGATGTAGGCACCCCCTTCACTCCCAGAACTACATATCCCAAAAGCCATTCCCTTTGCAGGGTGTATGGGCTGGTCTTTGGAGAAAAAAACAGGCAGCAACTTTGTTTTGCTGGGAAATTAATCAATATATACAGGTAAAGAGGGACAAAGAGTAGTGGGAGATAGATGGAGTTCTGTAGTCCAGTAGGCTGGGCTGACAATGTCTATTGGGAATAAAGAGTTGTCAGCCTAAACAGGAAGTTAGGATTATGCTATATTTCTGCCAGATCAACATGCATTTTTTTCTTACTTAACTTACATGTGCAGTACTTGCATTACAGAGGTGTAAGAAAGAGCAGAATATTGATCTTCAGACTATAAAAACTCTGAATCAGGACTGGCCCTAGCAGTGCATTCAGAATCTTTGTTCTATATGTGTGTTAATAATGCATCTTGATTTTTATGATATTTTTCATGTAGTACAACATTGTAATGGTCTTTTCTTCCTTTTTTTGTTGGTCACTAAGCCTAAAGAATGCATGAAAATATACATTTCATAAGACAGGTGGTGGTTTCAGCGTTGTAATATTTGAGTGGTAGCTTGCAGTGTAACATAAAATATTTGCACTATTCATTTATTACAGGAAGAGGAAGAAGAGAGAGAGGTAACTCCTCCCCCTGCTGCACCTGAACCCATAGCACCCTCTTCTGCTCCAGCCCTCACCCCAGTCCCAGTGACACCAGTAGACAAAAGCACAGAGGAGAAGGTAAGTGATATGTAAATGGGTGGATTTCATTTAAAAAACAATCAGACACCTTTTTTTCCTCTCTATGTGGGAGACATTTATGGAAGTCCAGTCCTTTTGGCACTTCGCATACCTAGTCAATTGAATCCTTATACCAGGATTTCCACAAAGCAAATGCAATGCTTCCAAGATACTACCAGCCAAAACATGTCTGCATAGGCAGTAGGAAGAATTGCACATTAGTTCAGTGATGCTTAGAATTGAAGGGCTTTACCATTATGATAAAAATGTGCCTTCCCTTTTTGTGTAAATAAAAGCTCTGGACTGGATGTGTATGTTTTGTAAAATAACATTTGAATGTGATTGTTCGTTTTTGTGGGATGACGCACAGTCCTTCTGTAACGCACTCTGATAACAGAGGACCCCTGTGTCCACACTTCTATTATGTAGTAGTAAAAACCTGCTCAAGACTGGGAAAACTTTTAGCCTTCGATAGTTAAATTCAGAATGCTGTAACAGCTCCAGACTGTAAGATGACATGATGGAGAAATACAGTAGAATGAAGACATAGATCTATATTGTACAGTCATGGGCAAAAATATTGGCACCCCTGCATTTCGGTCAGATAATGCACCACTTTGCGCAGAAAATTGTTGCAATTACAAATGTTTAGGCATTCTCATGTTTCTTTCTTTTGTTTGTATTGGTATGACACAAAATTTAACAGCTTTTTGACAAAACAAAAAGACAGCTTTTTGGTAAAGCCCATCATGCCAGTGTTTTTAGAAAAAGAAATCCGGCCTTTAAAGAAAAAAATACAGCCCCTACAGTCAAACATGGCGGAGGTTCACTGATGTTTTGGGGTTGCTTTGCTGCTTCAGGCAGCACTGGATGTCTTGACTGTGTGCATGGCATTATGACATCTGAAGACTACAAAAGAATTCTGGGGTGCAAAGTAGGGCCCAGTGTCAGAAAGTTGGGTCTCCGTCAGAGGTCATGGGTCTTACAGCAGGACAATGACCCAAAGCACACGTCAAAAAGCACCCAGAAATGGTTTCAACAAAGTGCTGGAGAGTACTGGACTGGCCAGCAATGATTTCAGATCTGAACCCCATAGAGCACCTGTGGAGAGATCTCAAAACAGCAGTTGGGAAAAGGAACCCTTTCAATATGAGAGACCTGGAGCAGTTGACGAAAGAAGAGTGGTCCAAAATTCCTGTAGAGAGGTGTGAGAAACTCATTGATGGTTACAGGAAGCGACTGATTTCAGTAATTTTTTTCCAAGGGCTGTGCTACCAAATATTAATTGAGGGTGCCAATAATTTTGTCCAGTCCATTTTTGGAGTTTTGCATGGAATGTGTGTGAGATGTGTTTTGTTTTTTCCCCTCCACTTTTTTGTGCCATACCAATACAAACAAAAGAAAGAAACATGAGAATGCCGAAACATTTGTAATTGCAACAATTTTCTGTGCGAAGTGGTGCATTATCTGACAGAAATGCAGGGGTGCCAATATTTTTGCCCATGACTGTATATGTTAAACAATCAGGATAACTACTGGGGATGGAATCTACCCACTGGTAAGACATAAAGGACAAACAGGCAAGCAGTATACGATGTCAAAGCGTTGTTGTAGGTAGAGTGTTTAGAACCCCTATCAGGTTATTACTGCTGTGTTTGTCTATATTAGGGAGATTTTCCCCATCTGTACCGGTGACCATCATCCCCAGGGAATAAAAGTGAGGAAACTGTAAAAAACTTTTACAGTTGTTACTTGAAGATAAATCATCCAACGGGGACACTTGTTCTGGTGACAACAGTCTGAGATGGGTTTTCCGCTCACTTTGGTTCCTTACTTTTACTTCCTGTTGTGTTTACAGGACAGAAAGTGAGGGGACATCTCTTAAATCAGCAGGCAGTTCCTTGCATATTTACAGTGGGGCAGGTGGAGGCTTCTCTGAAGTACATGTCCAGAATGACACCATGTGAGAATCTCTCACAATCTTAGACATCAGAGGTCATTTATGAATGAGTCTATGCATAAATATCTATATATTATTTTTAATCTGTTGCATTTCCTTGTTTGTAGGCCTTCCTGGACCTGGAGGAGGATTTGGACAACATGGAATTAGAAGATATTGATACAACAGACATAAACTTAGATGATGAGCTCTCTGACGACTAATGTGTCATGTTCGGAATTCTAATTTAAGTGACCAAACCAGTTTTCTCCCTTGATTTATCAGCCATCCTGCACACCAGAGCTCCGAGGTCTCACTGGTGTGGGCGTGGGCACAGGGCCCTTGTATATTTACTCCTTGTTCTCCTCCCAGTTTTTCTGTTTTGTCTCAAATGAAACATTTGATTACTGTGCATTAACGAAATAAAGGTTATTGCTAACAACTGGTCTCTGCATTCATTTCACACTACATTCATGAATTTTGAAACTAGAAACTATAGATTTTTATGCATCCTTAAAGTGGCACTAAACTCGAATGGACTGCAAAGCAGAAGCTTCATTGCGTAAACCTCGGGAAGCAAATTCTTCAGCTATGGCTCCGGCTTTGGCTTCTACCTGTGTGGCCAGCAACATGGATCGTTAGCTTTAGAGAATTGCTCAACATTTATCCCAGGGGGCTCCTACTGAGAAGGTTTTGGAATCTCTCTCAGTGGTCGGGAAAGCGGTTTCTTATCTGGCTGATGCAGCAGTGGAATCAGTTGAATTTGGCTCAAATCTTAGGATGGGGGTATTTCTTCCAAATCCAAGTTGTGTGACTTACCCTTTCAGGGAAGTTTGCTGTTTTGATAACATTCTGGCCTGGTCCTCTGAGAACGGGAAAATAAATTCCTGATAAGAGAGAAAGAGAAGCTTTAACCATTCCATTCAAATCCAAGCTCCACCGCTCGGGCTTGCCACAGGTGTTGGCTAGGAGCCATCCACAATCAAATTAGTCCAAAGATAGCTGCACACCACCAATCTTTACCAAGCATATTTTTATTGTTAAAATCCAGCCAACAGCACAATATGATCCCTGCCTAATGATGGCACACCTCTTACCCATATGACTAAGCCTGAAGAGGTGAATCGTGTTCCAGTGGGTGATCATCAAGTGGGGATTATATTGAGCTTTTGGTTGGACTTTAATAATAAAAATATGCTTGGTGAAGATCAGCGGTGTGTGGCTATCTTTGGACTAAACTGTGGGTGTGGCCCCGCTGCCCTGATAATAGGGTGGACTAAAGGGGGTATACTTAAATCTAGCAAGCCTACGTGCTGTATACACAATATGCATATGCCTTAACCACTTCAGGACAGCAATACGTATATAAACAGCATGGTCCTGAATTAGTTATACTGCACTTATACCGCTGCAGCCATGATGTTAGTTCTGTTCTTTTCAGCTAATTTTGTGGCTATAACGTGTATGTGTTTGGGCAGCTATAGAGCTGCCCAATGACTGGTATGCTGCCAAATAGTGTGCCCCCCTCCACCGCTGGCTATTTTGTTCCTAAACTTATCATTTTGATAAACACTTGCACAAATGTCGGGTGACTTAAATTGCATTAGCATTATTTTATTCTACAGGGCCTCTGCATTCAGAAAATATATAATGGTTTGGGGGTTTTAGGCAGGTTTATAAAAAAGAAAAAAAACATCAAGATTCAGATTTTGACGTGTGTGGAAAACTACAAAAATTGCTCTGTTTAAACCAAAAGTGGTTTAAAGAGACCTGCAACAGTAATGAGGTCTGGGCACCCAAAAACCTTTTAGGAAGCCTCCGTTTCCGGACAATTGCCAGTTCTAGACCTGAATTATTATACAGGATTTATATAGCGCCAATAGTTTGCACAGCGCTTTACAATATAAGGAAGACATTACAGTCACACTACAATTTAAGACAAGATGGTAAGGAGGGCCCTGCCCATGAGGGCTTACAATCTAAAAGATTAAATCAGCCTACTGATTGGACCATATTTGTTTTTTTGGAGAGCCTTAAAAATTTCTTCAATTCCACTGCAACTGTCAGAGCTGCAGAGATCTGTGTAGCAGGCCTCTTTTATAGCTGTTTTATGGTTTTATTACCAGCCTCTTAATGCGGTATCATAAAGCATTCATTGACAGATGGACAGAACATTAATATGTTATCAATTGACACATCCACTAGTAAGTAGATTCCACCTAGATGTCTGGACTCAGATGACCTGTAAATAACCTTGTTAACAAAACTAGTTTCCCCTAATTCATAACTTTGGACCTGGGGGTGCTGCATTGATAACAAATGTAGATGTATCATGAAACTCTAGTCGTATACATCTTATGAGGTACAGAGGGCCAGATACTCCCTTTACTCATTCCGAGGGAACCATACACCACAGGGATGTCAAATCTGGTATGTATGAAAAGCTAATTTCATAATGTACAATAATCTATGCTTTTTCAGATGGAAGCATGTGCGTAAATAAAAATATGGCTGCATTTAGGAAACACATTATGGTAGCACAAGGCTCTTCAGCAGTCCTGTCTTACAACCTTGGGGCATTCTAATTGGGTGGGTGTCTGGCTCAGTGTCATTCTTTAGAACAGGGCTCCTTAAAGTGTGGGTAGCGACTCTTTTAAGAGGGAGAACTTGCACAATTGGTGGCTGACTAAATACTTTTTTGCCCAACTGTATACATACATACACTATTACACACACACACACACATTTTTGGTGGGTGCAATGGCAAATAAAAGGCAAATTGCAGGCTGTTCCATGGGACATGGGGATGCAAAAACCTATATGTCCACTAGATGTCACTGTTGACTCATCAAATATTATACTGAGACCCTCTCTTTTTCTTTCCACTAGTGATTTCTTTTAACTGCTATGCCATCTGCTTGCTTAAAATTAAAGGAGAACTATGACATGAGTGATTTCCACTCACGTCATAGTTCCAAGCCGACCTGTGACAATGAGATTGTCACAGGTCGGCTCAGTAGATCGGGAGGTGAGGGAAAACATACCGGGTTCCCTCACCTCTCGATCCTGTCACGGCTCTCTGCCGTGACAAGGGGAGGTGCTCGATTCCCCTCTCCCCGCTCCGATCTGCCAGCGCTGACTGGCGGAATGGACGGGGGAGGGGGCGGGTACAGCTGGCTCTGCCTCTAGATAGGCAGAGCCAGCTGTCACTCACGCAGCTGGGCGGATCCCGTCATCTAAGTCGGGATCCGCTCCAGGTGCGGCGTCTCAGTATACTGCGAGCTGTAGCTCGCGGTATACTGAGCTTAGGGTGACGGTAGGACGCTAGTTTGTGTCCTCCCGTTACCCCAAGGAGAACTATGGGGAAAAACACTGACCCCATAGTTCTCCTTTAAACATTTTGCCGTTTGATGCATGATTTAATGTACTACAAAAATGCTTCTGAATGATGAATGGTTAAAATAATAATGAGAAAAAAAATTATTAGGTCTATTTAGGAATAACTAGTAGTTAATAAGGAGTTAAAGTAGAAAAAGCCTTATTAAAAAAAATATATATTTTCACATAGGGGTTTGTAAAGCAACATAATGAGCAGGTCAATGGACAAGCCTTTGCTCTAACTGCAAACAAAATACAATGTAGCAATTTTGCACTGTCAGTGCTCCTGCAAAACGAACCACTCCACAGCTGAATTCCAGAAGTTTGTTTTCCAGGCTTAACTTTGTACTTGCAAGGACCCAAACTGGCTGAAATTATGGGCTGGAAGGCTTGTGTTATCTCCATTCCAACAGCAATAGCTCTTCGACATTTTTATCTTGCCACCGTTGCCAGCTTGATGTTTGTGTGTCAATATGGAAAAATTAAAAGGCTTTATTTAGAAGGAAATACATTTTTATGCTGAATTTTTAGCATTACATATTGTAACCGTACACAGTTATCACAACACAATATGTTTTGTAATAGTGCTCCTTTAAACTATATGCATAAAAGATGTACCTTGTAAGCACCCCTGGAAGTCTTATGGTTTTCCCCAAACCCTATCTCCCCAAGTACTTTTTCTGGACTGGCCACTATGCTTGCATTTTTTAAAAATAAAGGCTGCTCAAAGGTAGCGCTGCGACAGAATGCAATCTGCACCTGACCACTTCTTATATGTGCTTCTGTTTTGAGTGAAAATTTAATCTTGATTAATAAAAATTGTCTAATTTCCAGTGTTAATTCTTTTGCAGACCTGTGCAAATCTGTCTTCGTTGGCTGCCCAGGACTGCAGGTTCAGTGGTAGCAACTATATATATATATAAAAAAAAAACAACACACAAACAACCTGCAAAATGAGATCTAATTTGTGTCTAATTTTGTTGCTGAATTGGTGGATGAATGCCTGAGTTCTGTAAACATACCTAAGAATGACACAATGCTTCATATGTGAAAACTAGACTATGGGCACTGATGGCTGGATAGAAGACTACCTAATATTAATATTTATCTGAATTATTTGGAGATATGTGCAAGCAGGGCTAAATGTAGACGGGAATGGTCGTTCGTTTACAAGTAATCTCGCCAATGTCGCCAAGATCACTTGTAATGATACTGCAGGTCCGTCCTCACAACCCGCACACACAACCCCCTCCCCCCTCCCCACCACCCCCCCTGTACCTCTCTCCTCGCTGGCTGCCTCTCTCTATGTATAAAATCACTGCATTCCTTTTAGCATTGCCTGTATTCTGTAGATAAAGTTTCTTTAGTGAAGGATTGTTTGCAATGTTCTGCATGTGCCCTCTCAGCATCACCAGATTAACCCCACCAGTGTCAGCTGTTATAGAGTGCCCGCTCTAAAAAACTATTCATGGCAGTGATTTCAAAAGCACGCAGTACGAGCAGATGACGCAGAAGGCCTGGCGAGTGCAAAGGATGAGACACATATCCCCTGTGAAAATAAAGTCTTCCCAAGCCCGTCACTTTTATTTGTTAAATCCAATCTTTCAAAAGGAGGAGATCACAAAATAGAACATGTTATGAGACACTGAACAACAATCTGCTCCAATCAATCATAAGCTATAAGGCCTTCTAATATATGTCTATAGAAGGCCATCCACATAGGATGGTAGTAACACATTGGTTAATGATCTGACTTGCTTCTGCATCTAATCAGTGCACTGAGATGAACTGTAAGGCCACTCCTAGCTCTGCAATAACTAAAAAATACAACATTGAACCTATGAAAGTTCTCACCCACTTTGCCTATCTATGGTCACTTTTTACCGGGACGAGGCGTCAGATTATTCCAAAAAACTGCATACCAGTTCGAAGCTGAACTCCGAGATGGAAAAACACACCAATAAATGTATTCAGAAATAAGTACATACATTTTTAAATGCTGCCACTGTAAGCGCCAGCATTTGTTTTAATATCAGACACGTGCAATACCTTGTACAAAAGAACTTTCACGTGAAGGGTCAGCCCTAGGAGCCAATCAGGTTCTGCTTCAGGAAGGGAGAGCAGAGTAAGTAGAGGGATGACCTCATCAGTGTTCTCATTTACCCCTTACAATCTGCAGACTGGGGTTATGTATTTGTCCAAACTGTAGTGGAGATGGAGAACTAGGTTGTGTTGTCTGGCGTGAACGTGTCAGAATACTAGCTGAACATAATATAAACCCTATAGCAGGTAATGAGTTCATATATACAGTATCTATTAGTCATGTTTATTTTGTGCCTGGAGATGGGTTTTCAAGAAGAAGAAAAACTCCAAAAATTTCAAAAACTTACCCTTACAGTGGGGCTACCTCTGCACCGCAAGGGTTAAGTGCTCATTATGTCTAGAAGGCTAAAATAAAGCAGATTTACTTACCTGATCCTTAGTCCTGCTGCAGTCAGTGGTTGCTTCTCTCTCCCTCTGTTCTGGCTGGGGAATGTCCCTTGGCATCTAATACAAGTTAAATGACCTGCTTAAGACATGCTGGCATCAGCAGTCCTTAGATTGCTGGAGCCCAGGGAGAAGAAGCTGTGGGGATCGGTCTAACAGCCCAGAGGAACCAAGGTTCAGGTGAGTATATCTGCTTTATATGAGTTGCGTTTTTTAAATTCCTTTAAATAAAGGTAGTCTTTTTCAGCCATTTCTTTTATACAAGTGGCAGAGATCAGCTTCACATAAATAAACTTATCAATGTGTGTTAATGTTTTACAGACTTTGGGCTTGATTTACTAAAGATCATGTATCTCTGTGTACCTGGTAAAAAAAAAAAGCAAGTGAGTACTTACCTTTCCTACCTTTCCAGCTGAACGTGGATGCCGCTCTGTCCCATGAGAATTCTCCGGCTGTAGTCCGAAGGGAAACCGACACTTCTGGGAGTGTCAATCTTCTGGCTCCCCCACAGTGTTCAGTTGTTCCTCCCTCCTCCCTCGGACTTCCATGTCCCCATTCAGTTCTGTTACAATGTGGAGGAGAGAGGTTGGAGGAGAGCTTGTCATTTGACCTGGCCAAGGCACATGACCGGGCTCTCCTCTTGACCTTTTTCTTTTCCTCAACATTTATTTACTTTTGCACTATGCTGACTTTATAGTCTTGAAGTGGAGTGCAGAGCGCAGATCATTGTGCTTTATAAATGTGCATATTTTTATTCATTTATATTTTTACAACAGCAGTATTGCAACAGTGCAGCCAACCTGCTGTTTTTCAAGTGAGCTCCTATGTGGTCGATTCATTAATGTAGTGGAGAATGTTCCCTTGCAAGCCGAATTATGACTTTATATTAAAGAATAAGGTGAAGTTGTGTTTACTCCAATCATTAAATTATGTGCATGCAAAATCTGTTTTTGTTCTTATGTTTCTTGCTCATAATTAGTTATTTACAGTAAACATGTATTTATCAAGCAAAGTAAATGTGCACTTTGCAAACTGAATTTTATTTACTCTTTCAGTAAATCAATTAATGCCACTAAATCAACATGGTGCAAGGCAACTAGCATTTTCAGGAGCAGGTCATCAATAGCAACCTCCATGATTCTTACAATTCAGGTTTTCTTTGTTTAAGTGTTGTGACAAGCTTTGATAACCGCTTTGTCTTCATCTGTATCAACGTGATATATTTTGTTTGGTCCCTGAAAGAATTACATTCTATGAGCCACATGAATGTGCATTAAAATAATCCAAGTCTTCAATATCTACTCACAAGTTGAAACAGTATCTCGTTTCTTCCCACTTATGAAAATACTGAGGAAAATATGCAGCTAACAGTAAAGATTTAATAAATAAAATGCATTATTAATTCAAGACCAAACCAAAAGTCCCAAAGCAAAATGCCAGGCTTAATCCAGGTCCCTGACCGATAAAGGTTAACAACCTCGGAATTAAACACAAATGTAAACCATGTGTGAATATCTGCTCTATGTAGTGACAGACCTCTTATCCACGCATTAACTCAAGTGACACATATAGGATTTGCCCTCTCTTTCTATAGCCTGTTAGCCACTGTGGTCTTGTATTGATCACACCATGCTGTGCACTAACCAGATGGGCAATTGGCATTCCATGATACAATAATAGGCTATATACTCAATAATACCTTCAGATTTTTTTATTTTGTTTTATTGTTAATGAAAAAAATCGCATCGCGTTCATTTCCATGACATATTATAACCATCTGTGCCATGTGCTTTTCTGCAATCTTACTTGCTTCCAGGGACATTTTCCATATCAAAGCTGCTCATCCTTTTTGTAGATATTCTAATATTTGAGTAAATTGTGATATAACACGAGACGTTATAGAATTCGCCAATATATGTTACTTCCCACGATCAGGCCAACAATTTGAAACACTTCGGTACGGGCAAGGGATGTTTTAAACATGCGTTTTATTAAAATTCTTTTTTGTTTCTTTTTTTATTATTATTATTTCCTTAATATTTTGTAGAACTAAAGGATTTAGGATCTACACAAGGCTGAAGGTCGCAAACCTCAGGTAACTTGAACAGGGAACAGCTTTGTCTGACCAAACTCTAGAATTACAGTATGTAAGGCTGAAAAAAGACACAGGGGCTTATTTATACAGAAGTTGCGTTTCTTGTTTCTTCATATTTATTATCCAATTCGCTGGCTGTTTTCCCAGATATTTATAAAGCTGGGAACTACAGGATGGCGAACTTGAAAACAGGCAAATTGTTTACTCTAAAAATGCTAAATGGAAGCAGATTATTTTTACAAAGCCTATAAGAAATTGTATTTGAAAATGGCGTATTCTGTTGAAGTGGCAGGGGTCTGTATTACAAGTGACCAATCACAGCATTTCTATGGCATTGCACTAATTAAGCAATCCAGAAAACATTTTCTCTGCATTGCTTTCCCTGAATTTCTACTTTCTAGTATCGGGAAATACTGAAAATTTTCACTACAAAGACATGTTTAAAAACAGAAATGTACTGGCACAAATTAGCAACACAAACTTTTTGAATTTTTAGGACATCAAATTTAAATGAAAAATATAGAGGATGATTTAGATAATGAGTAGAGGCTGTTCACTGAGCACTGTAAAATCTTTACTTTGTGCAATATACGTTTTACATTGCAAAGTGAAATGAATGCTACTTAAGAAACTGAACCTGTTTTCACTTTGATTAACAGATCATGCTCAAGGGAAATGAAAAGAACAGAATTCTGGCTAGCACTTGATTGATTTATTCAAGAAGAACTCCGGGCAAAGCTTTTATTAACCTTTGCAATGGGGCTACCCACTCACTGCAAGGGTTAACTGCATGTTTTTGTCTAGGTGCTAAAAAAGTTATACTCATCTGATCTTCTGTGCCGGCTTGCTTTTAAATCGGTCCACGGAGCCTCTCTTCCCCTCTGCTTCAGTGGTCTAAGGTCCTGTAAATCGTCACGTTCTATACACTGTGTATAGATATGAGGATGCTGAGGAACATGCTGCAAGGCTTCAGAGACCAGAGAAGCAGGGTGTCACAATGGCTAGTCTCTTTCTTTTGTAAATCAACCCCATTGTCTCTCTCCTCTACTTGAACACTAACTTTTTACTCTTCTTGTACACTATCTTTTTGTTCATTTAGCATGTTAGCCCTATTCTATGCATACACACTACCCTCTCCTTTACTTATACTACCCTTTTTCTCAACTTGCATGCTAGCTCTGTGCTCTACTTGCACTATAGCATTTTGCTCTATGTCTGTGCTAACTGTCCCCTACTTGCATGCTAGCTCTGTCCTCTACATGCACGCTAGCTTTAGCTCTTCTACTTGCACACTAGCTCCTTCTAGGTACACTCCAGCTCTGTCTCCTTGCACTCTAACTTTATCCAATGCATACACCCTAGCTCTCTTTTTTCTACTTGCAAACTCGATATCTCCTCTACTTGCCACTTTTTTTTACTCTGCTCATGCTTCTACTTGCACTCTATCTCTGTCCTCTGCTTCTGCTTTAGCTCTATCCTCTATTTGCATGCTTGTTCTGTCCTCAACTTACACGCTGTTTCTGACCTCTACTTGCACACCAGCTTTCTCTTTTACATACACACTAGCTCTGTCCTCTACTGACCTTTTAGATTGTAAGCCCTCAGGGGCAGGGCCCTCCTTACCATCTTGTCTCTAATTGTATTGTAATTGTAATGTCTTCCCTATATTGTAAAGCGCTGCACAAACTGCTGGCGCTATATAAATCCTGTATAATAATAATACTTGCATGCTTGCTCTGTGCTCTGTTTGCACACTAATTATATCCATTACTTGCACATTAGCTCCTTTTTTTTTTTACATACACAATAGCTCCGTTCTCAACTTGCTTGCAAATTCTGCCCTAAACTTGCACACTAGCTTGTTCTGTTGGACATGCACACTAGCTCTGTCCTCTGCATACACACTTGCTCTTTTCTTTACTTAATGCCTAGTTCTGTTTCCTATGATTACATAACACACTAAAACAATCCTTAGAGTAGTCAAATTTATTTCACAATATGTAATTTTCAGAACTTTTGTTTGATTTTCTAATAGATAATGTGGACAAATCATCAATGAATTTTGATTGTGGTGGTGAGAAAAATCAAAGGTCCAGGTTGAAAAAAATGTTCTTGCTTTCTATGTGACTAAACCAAATTCTAATTGTTAATGTGCTCCTCAAATGCATCAAAATACGCATGTGCTTGGAAACGTTTATGTGGAATTAGAGCTTTTGTTTGTTTAAACAATTATGTATGTATAGGAGTGTATGAAAGACCAATACAAAGGTATTGTATAGTGTATGCAAACTTGAAATAAGTAGATTCTAATATATATCTACAGGAGATATAAATATATGTCTAAATATGCACCATCCTTATGAATTTAAATCAATTTGCTGCATGCTTTGCATTATTCTTTTGTTGATTTCATAAGCAATTATGTCTGTAATTCCATTCAAATAGCAAGTCTGGATTAATTTTTTAAGGACTTTTGAAGAAATTGCTCTGATGAACAATTTTTTCAGTATTTTGTACGCACATTTGAACTAACTGTGTATGACTAACTTAACTCTCCATCCTACACACCAACTCCCTCCTCTATATTTTTCACCCATTTTAATTACAAATTTTGCAGCATTCTTTCATGGAATTCTTGATTTAATAAACGTTTACAGATAAAAAGGAAGAAAAGACATGACAATAAGGAATGCAAGTACAGAGCAGGGTTAAAGGGTATAGGATGGTGACACCTCGCATTATCAGTACAAAACAAAATACAAAAATGCACACATAGCATAGTCACTTTTGTTGGAAGTCAGGTAACTGATCGGTATCTGCATTGTAAGGGAAACTGCAGCACCTAGACAAAACATATGCAAAAGTAAGGAGAGCATACAAACGTCATGCAGACTGTGTCGTTGGTGGCATTGAACTCAGGACTCAGTCCTATTTTGTGTGCCTATATAGCACATGTCCCATAGACATACCCGGAAGTGAGGCACAATTTTAACGGTGCAGCATTAAAAACTCTTTCCTGTTCTATCCAAACCAATAACCACAAAAATACAGCTTGGCCCGAGTTAAAATGCATGTAAAGCCAAAACTTCTTTGTTTTCGATAGATTAGGTAATGGTAAAGGCACCTGTCAGTCTTTGTGTCTGTTTCTCTTCATTTTCTGTGCAAGAGACACAGCAGGAAGTAAGAAAATATCTCTCCAAAAGTTAGGCGAACCGGTTTCTCCATCTCAAGATTTCACCTTAACCCCTGTTCTAATATGTTCGATTTCCCATTACTTCTGTCATGGTGACTAGGGACGAGTTCAGGTTTGGACCAAACCCAGTCCAAACCTGAGCTCCTCTGAAACCAGACATGGGGACATGGGGCCACATTAGCACATAAACAAAGGGAAGGGATGCTTGTGCTGACATACAATGACCTTGTATGACCACATGTTTAAATTTAGTCATGTGGCCATATAAGGTCAATGACATCACAAGATTACTCCCTTTTGCATTACTCCCTTTTGCTTTTGCTGTCATGGTGACTAGGGATGAGCTCATACTCAGTGTGCTTCCTTTAAGGAATGGCCTATGGACATAATAAGCCCATGATTTTGCTCAGTATACATAGCTGGTAATATTGCACTAGACATAATATACACTTCCTGTCCAAAAAAAGTCACACACTCTAATATTTCGTTTGACCGCCTTTGATTACGGCACGCATTTTCCGTAGCATTGTTTCGAGAAGCTTAGGCAACATTTATCTTGTAGTGATGATGGGAAAGTCGGACCACTGCTTAAGGTCTTGTCCGGCACATCTCAAGCATTCTCAATGGGGGAAAGGTCTGGACTCTGTGGTGGCCAATCCATGTGGGAAAATTATGTCTCATGCTCCCTGAACCACTCTTTCACAATTTGAGCCCAATGAATCCTGGTATTGTCATCTGGAAATATGCCCAATGTGCCATCAGGGAAGAACAAATCCACTGATGAAAAAACCTGGTCATTCACGTAGGCTGCCAACCTCATTTTGTGGGGACATAACGTTGCTCAACCTAGACTAATTATCCATTGGAAGGCGCTGACCTAGTTCCTTTGGCTAAATCCAGGTAGTGACTTTTTTGGCCAGGCAGTGTATATCAGAGTACCATCGGGATTTGCATTATCTGGAGAATCTTCATTTCATGTGGCTTTCAGTCTCTGAAAAGTCAGCACCACCACCACCACCATGTTCCGGTGTATCTAATAACAATTTTTTTTTAGGGCTTACATAGATTTTGGGCAAACGGGCAAAACATTTTCTTCTTAGTTTTGGATAGAGCAGTGAAGGACTGAAACATGTCATATTTTATTGGTGTCTGTGCTTACCCTATTCCTACTGGTGACCATTGTTAGCCGGGACTGGAAGTGAGGGGAAACCCAACATTTTAGCATTCTTACTAGAACAGGAAGTGAGTGTAAATCTTCTGGTGGTGACAACTGTCAAAAGTGGCATTTCCCATCTTTCAGGGCTATTTACATGCACTTCCCATTGTGTCTCCGAGATAGGAAATGAAGGAATAGCTCCTCCTCCTCAACATGGAATAGCTGTCAGTGATGGGGCAGGGCACAGGCACAACACTCCTCCCAATGCTCTTGGGCAGGCAGAAAAATGTTGGTTGTTTCATAACAAATACAAATAAGTTATTTCTTAAGTCTAAAACTGGCTAATACTTTCCCTGGTTCAGCCCCAGGATCTTAACAAGAAAAAATGTTTGGTTCCTCCATCCATGCTAAACAGCGTAGATGTGGGAATCACCCTTGCTGGATACTGTATTCTGACAGCTGGTGCCCAACAATTTTCGTCCTGGCTCCTTTGACAAAAGTTGATTGAAACATTGACTTTTGTTGAACAAAGTGGTGCCTGCAGGGCCACCCACAGTTCAAATTTGCACAACGTTCTCACTACTAGATGAAGCCGAGGTGAATAGGAAATTCCTATGGCCCTTGACTCTGTCTAGAGCCGGGAATGCTGTGCGCACAGTAAGAGCAAGCTGGCTCAGAGAATTGGGTGAGTATGACTTTTTTATTTTTGAACTTAGGCAAAAACTATCACTTAACCATTGCAGTGCAGGGTTGGGCCACTGCAAGGGTTAATACAAGTTTTACCCAGACTTCTGCTTTAAATCTCTTTTTATAAGACAGAGATGTGTAGCACTCACCAGTACTCCCCACTATTGCAACAGACATAAGGAGTTTACCCAATGTAGTTTTCCCAACAACCTCAATGGTAGTGAATGTGCTTGCTGCCTGAACAGAATGATTCGGGATCTGGTAATCTATGTAATAGATCTTTGCACGTATGGCCAGTTTTAATCAAATGGGAAGATAAATCTTTTTGCCTTTTGCCAACACATCACCTAGAACATTATGGGTTATGTTTACAGCAAACAATAAATCCTGCCGGAACTTTTTTCCTCCCATTCTTTCACACAAAAGATTGGATCTTTCCGCATGCTCGCTATTTTAGATCTGCATGAGGTGCAGACTGAATGTTTCTTTTTACAAGTGAAATCTTTAAAACCTTGACTTGTTGATAAAGATTAGTGCTAATGAGGTCAGGATCCATTATCTCCTCTCCCTGAAACACTAACAACCTGAGCCATTCTCTGACGCTGCTCAATTTGCAGTCATGTGTTTCTTCTTTAGATAAAATCTGTAAGAAAAATACAGAGAGAATCTGGATCAGCTGACGTTAAACCCCGAGGCTTTCACCTTACAAATCCCACTGTACATTTATCTGTCAGGAAATCCCAGATACACTTAATATGCAATAGCGGTTAAGGGGTTAGTCCTTCCTTAAACTCAAGTGTATCAATGGCTCCAAGTTGGTGAAAATATGACACCCCAAGAATGTGAGCTAGCTTTAGAACCCTGCAAAAGAGCACCGTTATGTAAACAGTTCTTTTTTCAGTACCATACAATGCCAAGTTATAAACCTTTGTAGTGTTTGGGTGAGGTAGTGCTAGACATTATCGGTGGTGAGTGGGTCTGTGGTGGCTCGACTCATGGGGGGTCTTGAAATGTGGGTCCCTCAAGGCATGTGAAGATTGTGGAGGTGGGTGCTGTACTTGAATAAAAAGCCTTGTAAACTCCAGCCGACTGAGGAATAATAATCACTCTATTAGTGTATGACATAAAAGATAGCCAACACATTTCAGAGGATTGTTGATCCCCTTCTTTGGGACTTTAGTAGTGTTATATCTGTTAGGCAGTACAATCTGTGTCCAAATATTGATGATGGTGTTCCTAAACGTCTAATGCACACTCTGGAACATCATTATTATATTATGAGACAGACTGCAGTGCCCATGACCAGCAGATCTAACACAAGCAAAGCCCTGAAGAAGGGGGAGCAGCAATCCCCTGAAACACATTGCCTATGTTTTGTTGCAGACACTATTAAAGTGATAATTTTTCTTTAACTGGCTGTAGTTTTTTTTCAAGACTTTCTATTCACACATGACGGTCCTCGTCTGACCCCACAAAAGTCACAAAGATTTAATTTTTATTTAAATTGTGCAAACATCAATGATTTACAGTAGGAAGTTGTAAGTCAAAATTCATCATCTTTGAGCAGCTGCAACAAGGAAAGATAAAAGTTGATTGGTGTCTGTGGGTTACAAGCTCCATTGTCTACATACGCCATTATGGCACCAAATGGCTGGTGTAGCTATACAGTAACTACCAGGGAGTGCCACCTACAGTATATAACCCTAAGTAGCAGAAGATGTCCACTATATAGCACTTACTATTGAGCACGGTCTGAATTACTCAAAACTAGGTAACAGTCACTAAATAATTCTAATCTTCTACAAAGGAACACACAAAATATACCCTGGACTATAAAGAAACGCCTACTATATAATAGACATAGAACCCTGCATAAAATCGTTATGCTTTGGATCCATTCAGATTTTTATTTCTTTCGTTTTTCTAATTTTGGATCCAAATTTGGATTTGGTTCATTATTCGGATATCGGATCCATCTGAATTTCCGTTTCGGAACAAAGTCACATGACCGTGCCTGTAACGCAACCCCAACAGCCCCTTAAAAAAGTCATTTTATTGGCAGAGAGAAGTCACATGACCGAATAAGTTTAGTTTTGAATGAAAGTTGGACATATCCAAATTTTTGTTAAACGATTCATTTTCATTTGGATTGGTTAGAATTAGGATGTGTCCCAATGTCCGATTTTACCTAAATTCATATGAATTTCAATCTGGAATCAAACTAAATTTACATGTCTACTATACAAACTGCAATAGAGAATATCTACTTGATAATTGTAATAGAAACTTCCCAAACACTTGAAAACATGTATAAAACCCTTTTGAGGATTATAAATTAACTTCAAATTGATCTAAAACCAAACACTAACAATGTATATAAACTATGAACTATGGGGTTAAGGCTTTTCCCCATAGTTCTCCTTAGGGTAAGAGGAGGACACAAACTAGCGTCCTCCCGTCACCCTAAGCTCAGTATACTGAGACGCCGCACCTGAAGCGGATCCCGAAAATTATGTCTGGATCCGCCCAGCTGCGTGAGTGACAGCTGGCTCTGTTAATCTAGAGGCAGAGCCAGCTGTACCCGCTCCCTCCCCTGTCCGATCCCCCAGTCAGTGCTGGCAGATCGGAGCTGGGAGAGGGTAATCCAGCCCCTCCCCTGTCACGGCAGAGAGCCGTGACAGGATCGAGAGGTGAGCGAACGCCGGTATGTGTTCGCTCACCTCCCGATCTACTGAGCCGACCTGTGACAGTCTCATTGTCACAGGTCAGCTAGAACTATGAGGTGAGTGAAAAGCACTCACCTCATAGTTCTCCTTTAACGAGTTGTTTTAATTTTTTTACACTCTCATTGATATAATTTCTGCTGTCCTTGTTGAGACACTCAACAAGGACGCTGTCAAAAGTCCTTGTTGAGACACTCAACAAGGACGCTGTCAAAAGTCCTTGTTGAGACACTTCCTGTGGTGCAGGTGTGGGTAACTCCGGCCCCCCAGCTTTGCTTTAACTAGAAATGTCAACATGCCTCTGCCTCCTGGAGTCATGACAATGTAAAGAAGTGTCGCACTCTAAACATTGTAACCAAATATTAAATATTTGCTAATAAAACACAAATGAACATCATTTTATATCATATAAAAAATACCATAAAGTAATTCATCAAAAAAATCTAGAGAATAATACATATAGTAATAATAATATCACCCAACAACGTGATATGTAACAATGAACTGAAAATCCAAAAAGCTGTATAAGTGAATGTCTTAAAAATGATAATCAATATCCATCATTCAGTGCATAATAACATGAACTATACAGCAAACTCCAAAAGTGAATGATATATGTCCGTTGTAAATGTGTAAACTGTGATAATGCACAAAAGCTCCTTGTGGTGAAAAAAACACAAAACACTTGTGCTCCTGTGTCTTCACCCGTGTTTAACACTCCCCAACTCTCCAGAAACGCATTTGTATACTGAGACGCCGCAGCCGGAGCGGATCCCGACTTAGACAACGGGATCCGCCCAGCTGCGTGAGTGACAGCTGGCTCTGCCTATCTAGAGGCAGAGCCAGCTGTACCCGGCCCCTCCCCCGTCCGTTCCGCCAGTCAGATCCCCTGTCCGTTCCGCCAGGATTCCCCTCTCCCCGACAGATCAAAGCGGGGAGAGGGGAATCCAGCCCCTCCCCCTGTCACGGCAGAGAGCCGTGACAGGTATGTGTTCGCTCACCTCCCGATCTACTGAGCCGACCTGTGACAGTCTCATTGTCACAGGTCGGCTAGAACTATGAGGTGAGTGAAAAGCACTCACCTCATAGTTCTCCTTTAACTCTTGCAGTAGGGCTACCCCCACACTTCTTTTTCTAATATCACTTTCACATTTTAGGTTTCTATGAGGACTTTGTTTTTGTAAGAATTTGTGTTTAATTGGTAGTTTACAGTGCTGGGGTCCAGGGTCCAAGTTCCACCATAACTGATTTTTTTTGTGTCCACTCTATGTTTATGTGAGTTTCTATCAAATGATCCAGTTCCAACACACTTTCCAAAAATTGACAAGCAAATTACCTGGTGGTTATCTGAAATGTATCCAGATTTTGTGTCTGTATGACTTTAAGAAAGGATTGATATACATTGTGGAAAGATTTGCAAGATAAGTTGCCACTCTGAAATACGAGGAATAATAATAAACAATGTCACCATTGGAAAGCATGGAAAGCACATCTATGGTGATAATAACTGTCTTTCCTCCGTAAGTCTTGTTTGTTTTTTATACTTTTCGCTAATAAATCTTTCAGGACTCAGCAGTGCAAGGAGAGTTTTCCAGCACAAGAATATCACAGGAACATTTACTCTTAATTACACTGAGGGAGGATGAAGCAAACATTCCTTTTTAACACATTTATTTGATTTTTGATCTATGCTGTTTTCTTTTGATAAACAAGATTGCCCTCACAGAGTGTTGGTGGTGCAGCGGAAAAGGAGTTCTATGCACAGTGCAGGTCAGGGAGGGTGCGGAGAGGGGTGCAGGGTGAGATGTTCTTGGGTCACTCTGCCCCAAATCTCCCTTAGTTCTGGCACAACGTTCAGCATAGTCTCTGCCTGTAAATCTGCTGTTCACTCACAGCTGTACTAGTGCTTCAGTTTCATTAAGTTTACTGGTGATATGTATCCATTGCGTGTGTGTTATTTCTCCTAAGGAAGCTTTGTGTAGGAATTTGGCAGTGCGATTAGGTTAGGTCATGAATGTAGAAGGACATCGTTACAAAAGACATAAAACCGTAAAGTATTTCAGCTCTGTTCCTCCTTTTCTTTTATGTTGTTCAAAGCAGTTACATTGCAAAATATTCCTTATTAGAGTTAAAGAACTGTAATGTAACTGTAATTCTAATCTAATGGAAAAGCAGCAATTTTATTAAAATGAGCAGCTGTTTACATTTTATAAATACATTTATGTGTAGCACTCCCTTGCCCATGGGTAGTGGTGGGGGAGCCCTAGCTGGCTTGGTCGGCTACTATTTGACCTCAAGGAGGAATTCTTGATGCTTTGAGGGGTGGAAGAAACTGGGCACCAGTCACTGTAGAAAGGTTTAACAGAGTTTATTATAGGACCATAAACTCAGGGAATATCCTAGGGCATAGAATACCCAAAAAAAGACCATAAACGCAGACTCTGCTTACAGGCAATAAACAAAATATGCCTTTAGGCCAAAACCAGCACTCTGTACTCTTCAGACTGTATAGCAGCTTTTAGGCAGTACACATACCCTCAAGAGGAGCCACCAGAGCTCCCTACAATGTTCCCTAGAAGTAGCTTCTACCCAGCTATTAGGGACCCTCGTCAGCAGTGAAGTCTGCACCACTAGTGCTCCAATCCAAACAGCCGCCTTCCTGCTTCACATCCCCCGGATATACCCTCCAGCAGGAGAACAGGAAATCTTCCACGCCCCAAACTCAGGCCTCTCTTCTGGCAACAGACCTCTTCTGACAGCAGGCCTGGGAGAAACTGACCTCAAACATACAATCTCCTAATCTGGCAAAAGTCCAGGAGGCAAGAGATCTACCAGAAGGTAACCCAAAATATTTATATCCTTTCCAAGCAAACACAACCGGCAGTATACCTCTTACTGGTCAGCCAGGGAGACATAGATATTCGTAACTCTGAATTATTGTATATTCTTACACTATTGCAAGGGAATTATTGTATCTTCTTATACTATTGCAAGGGGCACTCCCCAACAGCAGGCAGAAGCAAACCATAAATTTGAGCTTAGGGGAAATGAAATCAGAGCTATATCAATCCATGCTCAGGCTGGCTACAGCCTAGCAACAATACATATAGAATAGAGACACTACTACATAAGACAGGGTCCTTACATATGTTTAGCTACTTTGCCAGCAAATCGAGACTTGCTAATACGCAGCCTAGGAACTTGGATAATAGTCTTGGATAATATTTCCAGCCCTTCCACTATATAATAGATTGACAGCACATATGTTCTACCTGTTTAAGGCCTGATAGGCTGTGACATGCTGCAAAGGAGCAAGCATGTCATGATTTTTTCAATTCTACCAGACATACTTGATTGTTCGAACATTGGAGATCACATACAGTAAATTGTAAGGGAATTATTGCATATAATGGGACAAATCAAAATGAGCAGAAATGTGGAGTTGCTGTCAGTAGGCTGGAAGCTTAGTTGTCAGTAAAACTCTGCAGTTTCACAGCTGAACCATAGGGTGGAGCTCAACACCAGTAGGAGGTGGGACTTATCTTGACATAGATAGAAGTCAAGGCCCTGTGTACAGCCAGGGGCTGAGACCGAATGGGCTCAGGGATCCACGTGAAGACTAAGGATGCACGTTGATGGTCGTTCTTGTCAAACACTGCATTTGATATTCAAACTCAATTGCATTAGCTGTATATGACCTGGTTTTGTATGAAGTTCAAATGCACCTCAATAGGACATGCTGCATTCAAAGAAACACAACGCAACACAATGCAGGTCAAAAGCAGCCTCTGAACTGCCATGTTGCTCAATTAAAATCCGTTGAATTTTGATTACCTACCAAATAGACAAATAGACATGTGAGCTACGGAAAGACTCGGTTCAGTTTGGATATTCCGTTATTTTAGGATTCCGGATTCAGATCCAAAATTCAATTTGGTTCGGGTTTTGGATTCGGACGAAATATGAATTTTCAGATAAATTTACAAAATATTCGTTGCGATTACCACAGAAAATCATATACAGATATTAATACTAAAGATGACTCTTCTACACCCGAATGGCATTAGGGATCCGAATTTCCGAATGGCATTCGGAAGCTCCCGAATGCCATTCGGGTCTGGGAGCCATATACATAAACACTTCGTGGCCATATCTTCAGAAAAAAATCACTTCTACTGTCGTGGTAAACAACCTGCTTCCCTATTTATAATGGCCTGGCCCTCTAGCAACTTCAGCGCAAAATTATAGCTAATTTGCCTACAAACGTCAGGTGGTCATAATAATCTGGCCACTCAGTGTATTACTAAAGCCAAGTTTCCAGACCCGAATGGCATTCGGGAGCTCCCGAATACAATTCGGAAATTCGGATCCCGAATGCCATTCGGGTCTAGGAGCCTCAGCTTTAGTATTATATGCATATACTGTATATGGCTCCCATGTTGCTGTAACGAAAATTTGCGTTCAGACCCATTCGGATGCATTAAACCGAAAAACACATCTGATTGGCCAGAAAAGTCACATGTCTGATTCAGTTTCGTTTATGAACGAAATTTGGACGGGATCTGAAATTCGTAAACAGAAATTCGGATTCGGACACATTCGGATGCATTGGATTTCTGAAAATTCGTACAATTTTCGATTCGGAACAAAACGAATTGCACATGTCTACTACCAAACACACATCAAACTCAGGAAAACCAACATCTGTCAACATGAGCCCTAATACATGAGCCTCCACTTCAGCAATATGTTCTTAGACACTTTTTCATCAGGTCAGGTACACTTTGAAATGGTTCCTGTTTTTTTTTCTCTGTATTTTGCAGTATCGGTTTTATTAACACTTTCCTCTTGAAAGTAAAAACTAAAATATTCAATACTAAGGCCTCGTTCACACTGAAAGCGTGTGCGTTCCAGAGCGGTAGGGGGAAGTTTCTCATCGATCGCAGTGCGTTCCAGCAGCTACCTCTCTGGAACGCACACGCTTTCGGTGTGAACAAGCCCTAAGACCATGCCACACATGCACATGCCAATCAGTAAAAATAAAATAAACTTTATTTAAATAATTGATCTAGTGTTTCAGATTCCATAAATGTATTAACTATATTAAAGTGTATGTAAACCTGTCAAAAAAATCTCATCATTACTGTTAAATAGATGATTGAAAGCTACTTGTTATATTTGGTAAATAAATGCAAACTAATACCTGTTAATCATGATATTTGCCAGAAAACGTATGAGCTGTTAATTTCCTGCACTCTTTGCCTCTTCTGACTGTTATCAGTTAGAATTTTTCCCAGCTATCTGTGTGGGTCACATCTTCCTATGTTATAGAGAACAGGAGAAGTGTTCTTTAGTCCTAACACACTTGTTGTCCTATGGTGACAACACTGCTCCTCCACAGATATAGTACGGTGAGGGTTGTCATCCTAGGACAGGAAGTGTTACTCTCAAGCAACCAGAAAAAAAAAATAGAGGCCATAATATGTCCTCAATTTTGTTTGCCAATTGCTTGATAGACATGTGCACACAAAAAAAATTTGTTAGCAACTAAATGTATTTATTTGCTAACTAAATTCTCTGTTTACATCTTGCTGCGGCTGATGGCTAGATTCTACAGCTGGTAGGTGAATGTAAACAACGGGCAGTGGGCATGTGAAATAGCTAGCCTGCTATTGGCTACGGCAATTTGAAATAGCCAACAGCAGAATCTAGCCAGCAGGTGGGTGAATAGGACAGGGGGGAATTAATAGTAACTAAAGTAACTAAATAGTAATTAAAGCAACCAGAAACTACAGGTATCTGACATCTACTGAACCCCATGGGTACCAGGTAACTGGGAGTTTACTGTACTACATTTATGTGCTTAGGTTTAAATAGAATTCAAAATCATGGACATGATGAAATAATAAAAATAATAACAGTAGAACAAGCCAGCAGAACGTAAAGTCAGGTCAAAGTCAGATTTCCTCACCTGCATACATGCTCCTGGTCAGGGACTCACTAACTACTGGAGTTAGAGGGTCAGCATGACAACCAGGCAAATTATATTGTCAGAAGGAAGCCAGTATTGGCAGCTTACCTATTGCTCTCAGTACAGAGCTCCTTTAAGAATGGCTTAGTGCAGAATTGACTTACAAAGACATTCTATGAACAGAGGACCAGAGACTTTCTCATAGAAAAATCCCTATGTTGACTATATACTGACTAGATAAGGCCACATTGAGAAAATATTTCTTCTCAGCTAATTCGCTTTGCAGAATAATTACAAAATGTTTAATATACTTCCCCCGACTAGGACACAGCTGCAGAAATCAGGTCCTCCAAAACAATATCCCGATTAGATGTTTTATACAAAAATTCCACCCTTGGGCTATGGAAGCCAAATCAATGGAATGTTTTTTCTTTGTATTTCCATTCCAACACAGAAACTGACTCAAAGGATCATGGTAAGAGGGCTTGGTGTTAGAATATGTGCTGAAAGCAACATGGAGGCTTCCATTGCTGGCCTTTCTCCAAAAATTTTAGTTGCCTGGCAGTCAGGTTGCTTCAGGGACTTCAGTAGTCTTTAACAGTCTATCACAAGCAAGTGTAGTCAGATAAAATCAGATCTTCTGACCTGCATTGTTGCTCCTGTTGAATGACTTAAAGTAGTGATGTTCAGCTACCAGTATCTGTATCGTTGCAGATACTTGGCATTTTCACGAGAACTACCAGGGTCACAGCGATTGCAGCTGCGACTGGGCCCTGGCACTCCACCACTGTCCTCAAATCATTAATCTGTATTGTTTTAGAAAAACTGTCACATGACACTAAACAAAAATGTATCAGTACTTGTATCTCTGAGTACTTGGACAAGTATCAGTACTTGGCCTGAAAAAATGGTCTTGGTGCATCCCTTATATATATAACAAATCATATATTAAAACAGGGATGCACAAATGGGACTTTATTGTGGACTTAAATGGTTAAATCGCTATTTATGACAAAGTTTGTCTATAATGTATTCTATAATAACTATTCAGGACTTCCAGAAACAGGGTTGTGTCTTTTCAGCTCATGCGATATGTTCATAGCACACATGTGGACTCCATTCAAGTTTAGTAGTTTTGCATTGATAGTGATGAATACTTTTTAATCAAGACTTTTCAGTTTTTCATTTGTAAAACTTTGTAGAAGGTTTTAACCAATTGGGGATTACAGACTATTTCATGTAGATGAGTGGCATAAAATTCCCATTAAATCATTTTAAGGTTGTGACTCTTCAAAATGTAAAAAAATCTGAGAAGGTGCATATGCAAGGCACTGGGGTTGATTAATGAATGGAGTAGATGTTGTTAGTAAACAGCAACTTAGTAAATTCAGTGATATCACATTTACTTCAGTCAACCAAGAGCATCCTAGCAAAAGACCTGTTTTTTTTAATACCCTATCATGTAATTGAGTATTCAAAGCAAACATAGGTTCACCTTGTTCATTTTTTCATGAGGTCATTTTTTTCAAAAATTTATAAATTCTCCCATACAACAGATGTACATTGTAATCATATCCTTGATGTGATTTTTTTTACCTACTGTGGAATGCTATATATCTACACCAAAAATGTGGAATGGGTATTATGATTGATGTATGCACTTTTTATTCACATACACATTTTAGATATCTCCCAGTGCATTTTAAATGTAAATAGAGATCAGCTGTTTAGGCATACCACACACATTGCAATTCGGTCAGATAATACAGTGCATGAACAGTATACTTTTCTATCCATTCAGATGGTACTGATTACTTCTGAGAACATATACAGTACATTGCAATCATCAAATGATTAGATTAAAAACAAAGCATATGGACTGTCGGTGCACGTGTATGGGTACCCAAATTCTTTAAGCATTCAGTACTGGGAATGTGCTAGAACAACTAAATGAGGCTTATATTGTGACTTTCACTTACCTTTTATCATTCACCATATAAAATGATCAAATCCAATCTTGTCTTGTTTATGATGAAGCAATGAAGTCATTTTTACCACACACACACAAACATCAATAGACATGGACCTCCACAAAAACATTTGTTCCGTTTCTTTAGGGATTTATTCAGATTTGTATTTCTTTCGTTTTTCAGAATTCGGATCCGAAATTCAATTTGCTTCGTTATTCGGATTTCGGATCCATCCAAAGTTTTGTTTTGAAAACAATCCTAATTTTCATTTCGGAATGAAGTCACATGACCTTGTCTGTAGTGGAACCCCGAAAAGCCAAAAAAAAAAAAAATCTGATTGGCCAGAGAACAGTCACATGTCCGATTTAGTTTCATTTTGAGTGAAATTCGCATGGATCCGAATTCCTTTAAACGAATTTAACGAAATTCGTACGAATATCCATTCACATGTCTACACTTCAGTGTATCCACTGCTTGATTTTTAATGCAATGTTGCAGTACAGATAGACATTCGACAGTTCTGAACAGTGTGGACCTAAAACAAAGTGTTGAATATGTTAGTCATGACTCTATAGTATTATTCATTTATCAAAAAATATATTTCCACTCAATGAAGATGTACAGTAGATGTTATTTTTATTTTATTTGGGGTTTTTTTTTGTTTGGGGGGGGGGGGGGGGTTGGTGCTGGTATCCAGAGATTCACTTTCTTAGTAGCTGAGATGGGATTGGTTACAATCAACAACCATAGTGTCATGGTTTATCCAGATACTACCATACAAAAAATATTTAATAACGAGTTTTAGCTTTTGGGGAGCAAGTTAAAAGATGTGTTTAAAATGCATACCAACCTGCCTGCTAAATAACCTGGTTTAGGTGAAACTAAGTGGCTGGTTTACAAGCATTGTTCATTCACAAATGGCTTCCTTGTTTTTTGTAGTGTAGTATGTTGCTGCATATATAATCAGTTAGGTTACCTGGATGTGGTCTGGGACCATGCTCAGACAACCCATAAAAAAGTATGACTTTTTTGTAGGGCTGGTAAGGATTACAATTTTTGTGTTCGATTAATCAAAATTTGTTTTAATCAAATAATTGATTAATTTCGATTAATTATAATGCACATACAGATCCAACTACATTGGCCTATACACATAAAGCACAGCAATGAAGTAATAAAATGAACTAGGATCACACTAATCCAGCACGTTATTGATCTCACGTGCCCCGCGCAATATGGCCGCCGCTTGACTGGGGCAACTCAGAATAATAACGTGCTGGATTAGTGTGATCCTAGTTCATTTTATGACTTCATTGCTGTGCTGTATGTGTATAGGCCAATGCCTTGGCTGGCGCTCGTGCAGAGAGTTTAAAAAAAAAATTAATCGATCAAAAAAATTTTAATCGATCAAAAAGATTAACGATTAATCGAGAAATTAATCGTTAATTTGCACAGCCCTACTTTTTTGTTTTATCCATGTCTCATTTATTTCAAGTCAACCTACTGCAGTTTGTAGGAGACGGTTTGATGTGCTCTTCAGTGACAGGGTTATCTGCTGTGCTAAAACAGCAGAAAGGCATCATGGCACACTCACAAAACCAGCATGTAAAACAACATGTCTCACCACTAAGGATAATGACAGAGGTTTGGATACATGTCTTCAGCCGAGGATGTGTAAGCCGCACTGCCGCGCCAAGGCACCTCTTATAGTGAGGTCCTAACTCTAAACTATGAAAGTCTCCATCTTGGAGCACATGGGGGCAGAAGATATCTAATTGGGTGCAGGTTTGTCAGGAGGACGCCCCACCTCCTTAAAGGTACAGAAACACACAAGGGATCCCGCACATCCTATTGGCAGCTGTTCAAAGCCCATTTCGTGTGCACCTTACTTTATAACTGGTAACAAATTGTTGAGTGCGTTTGTCGTTTGTTTTGCTTATCTGCTGTGCTAAAGACTCTCTAAAAGGAATCTGGAGATTGGACAGGTTGGCAGACTGAATCAGGTGGGGCCACTGGTTTATTCCGCAGACCTGGTGATCCAAGTGGTCATTGGTTATTTTTTTTAGAGACCCTGCAGTGACTGTGATAAGCTATAACTATCCTCTCCAGCTACTATAAAGAAATTATACCTTTTCAGGGGGCTAAACAAAGTGGGGCTTACCAGGATAAATCTTTAATTCAGGACACAAAGCCAAATGCAATCTACATCTTTAAAAAATATACTTATTGCAATTCTCAATTTTAACTAAAAGTGTGCTGAGCTGCAATTGGACTTAAGAAATGCACAGCTATTGCACATCTAAAAACATGGTAAAGTAGTGAATAAACAGTGGAAAGTAAACCCTGTTTCATATATATTTGTATATATTCAAACATATGGTAAAGTATGGTCAGCACTGTGACCCACCTTGGTGGGTCTAACTTGCACACTTATGTCTTCCTGTATTCACTGGGATGAATTAGTGCATTCAAGTGTGTGTATTGCAGACTCTCTTCATACCCTGTTTCCCCCAAAATAAGACCTACCCCGAAAATAAGACCTTGTACTATTTTTGGGAATTGCTAAAATATAAGACCTACCCCGAAAATAAGACCTAGTTGTGACCATTCCGAGGGCCGGTGGTGGCATAAGGGGGAACTTGAAGAGCCGCGGGAGAGAATCAGCGGTGCCAATGAAGCCAGCGCTAGAGGAGGCAACAGCGGAGGGAGCAGAGCCGCATAAGCCGATGCCTCCTCTATAGCGTCGGCTCCTGTCACAGGCGGAGTGATACCAAATGCACTCCACCTGTGAGGAATCGATAGTGAAAGTGCGCTTCGCTCATTCTGGCCAGCGATTGGTTACCAAGTTGTTCTTGGAAAGGTGCGGCACCCCTGATTGCCCTGATCACCCCATTCTTAACTTTGCCATTTTGGATTATTTAATTTGGATTTGCGTTAACTTTGGATTGTTGTACATTAAAAAAAAAAATAAGACCTACCCCGAAAATAAGACCTAGTGTGTTTTTTTGAGCCAAAAAAAAATATAAGACAGTGTCTTATTTTCGGGGAAACACGGTAGAATAAGGGACTAGGAGCTGTTATGTAGGTGTTACTAGCTATGAGCTTTAGTTGGAGTTCAACACCCATGTATACCAAGTCCTGAAGCTGGTCATCCACTCCACAGACACATAACTATCAACTTTAGGGCCAGTTTGGTCAGACGTCAACCTAACATTTTGTTTTTTTGGATTGTGGGAAGAAACTGAAGCACCTGTAAGACATGTACAGAAAGAGAGAGAGTACATACAAACAAAAACTTCATACAGATAGATGACCTTCTCATATTTGGACCTATGAATGAGTCCTACAAGCCATAATTGAATGATATGACCAACTTGCTGCTCCGTGTTACCGTAACCTTTATGAAGGACATACAGTATATATCAGAGCTGTAAACTGCATACTGTTTGGGTGGGTAGGGTTAATAAGAATTATTTTGAGCATTGCTTCCAAATCAGCAGCCTTGTTATAGGAACAAAATGTAAGTGATAGGAGGAACAGCTTCTTTGGTGAGAATTCTTACTCTTGGCTCCGCCAGAATCTCTGATAAATGTCGCCTACGCGGCCCTCCTTTAACCAAAACAACCCAAAGCAAGTCTGGGCAATTATAGCACTATTGGCCGCTTTATGGTCAAATTAGCAGATGGGGACAATGCAGTTCCCACAGGCTGTTTTTGTCAGCCTCCCGTGTGAATCACGGACAGAAGAGACAAGGTGGATGTCTTATCTTTCCGCTGTACTCATCCATATCTCTCAGACCAGCCTGGCATGATTAGTCGTGCTGGTGACATTTAGAGAATTCTGTCTGCTATCTCAGCACTATTGAATGTTGATATGACTTTTTATTAACCTGTTATAGAAATATTTGTTAAGGAATTTCTGGTACATTATAATATACAGTATTGCTGATACCTCAAGCAATACTGTATATGAAATCTGACTATTACTCTTTAGTAATATGTGAACTCAGAAGGACCCAGTAATAACAGGGTATGAAATCCCCACACTGTGCTCCACCTGGGTAACATGGCATGTTGAGTCTCTGCTAAGTTGGGGTTTTATGGTCCTGATCTTTAGAGTGCCTCCACCTATAGGGGTCTTGCTTTTACAAGAAGGACTCCCCCATAGGACATTCTTAGTCCCCAGAATAGGTCACACTTACTTACCCTTGAATGAAGTAGGTCCACACTTGAAAGAAGTTTTCAATGCTTTACTTGAACTTGGTAGGTAGGACAGGACAACAAAGGTGGTGGAATACCCAAAACTCACATGAGACTCCTAAAGCTCCTTAACTAGCAGTCGATGATTGGGTTTCAGACTCCAAAAGAGAAAGCTCACATGAGAATACTATCCTGCACTGTGCTAGAGCATCATCTTGTGAGATTTGGCCTACTCCGCACTCCCTTATGATCTCACCAGAAGAGAGTAATGTCACCCCCTGAACTAAGGGAGCCAGGGGTAAGGTAGTAGGCCCACACTTGAAAATAAATTGTCATTGATTTACTTGAACTTGAAAGGTAGGACAAGAGAACAAAGGAGGTAGAATACCTAAAACTCACATAGGGCTCCAACAACTCCATGGCTAGCAGTCCCTGTGCGGGTCTCAGACTCCAGAAGCATAATGCAATACCTTTTCTAGTGCACATAGCCCAACAAAACAAGAGGTGTATTCTGTTCCAGTAATGACTCTAGCAGCAAATATTTTCTTAGACCCATATGGTCTGTCTTCTTTTTTTTTCAAATTCTTTATTTATAAAGGCATGCGAGGCACGCTCCACAAAATACAGCCAAATACAAAATAGGCGGAATCATCCGCAAGTACAGTCACGGCAAGTATACATCATCGGCTTTAAGAATTATATAATACAATAGTAATCTCTAGCATAGAGTGTGGGGTCTCAGCAATATCTTATGCAGTTTTTTTTATAATGTTTTTTTTTTTTACCAATACAACTTTAATGAGTTTAGTGAGAATCTTCATTCACCAACTGTCTAACAAACTGAGGATAGGCAGCAGAATGCCGCTCAGAATAGGCAAGAAAAGAAAGGCGACAACGGAAACAGAAGGCAGAAGAGAAAAAGACTTAGAGGAGCTAGAGAGAGAACACTGCATCAGATCTCCCCCTCCCCCCCAGTCGGGCCCAGCACTCAAGTCAGGCGTGCGCTGGCGTACTCCTCTGTGTAGCAGAATTGGATCCATGGTGCCCAAGTGAGTACAAATTTGTCCTGTGGGGCTCTCAGAGAGGAGGTCAGGTCCTCCATCATCTCAATCTCCTCCACTCTTTGCAACCACATTGCAATTGAGGGGGATCGGGAGCTCTTCCATTGGGCGGGGACACACGTCCTCGCCGCATTGATCAGGTGGATCACCAGAGAGCGTCTGTACACTTTCCGTGAGAACGGTGCAAGGTGAAGGAGAAAGACCGATTGAGTAAATGGTAGGTCCAATCCCGTTATTACCCGTATTAGGTCAGCTATCTTCGTCCAGTAAGGTCGAATCCTGGGGCAGTCCCAACAAATATGTTTGAGGGTCCCGCGGCTCCACTACACCTCCAGTGCATGGGTGGGGAGTCCGGGAACATGCGGTGGAGAACCGTCGGGACCCTGTACCACCTAGTCAGCAGCTTGTAACCCGCCTCTTGATATCTATTGGCAATAGACGATTTGGTGGCAAAATAGTACATTCGTTCGATCTGTGAGGGAGTAAACTCCATCTCCAGATCCGTCGCCCATTGTCTGATAAAGTATGGCGGTTGATCACTCGCCTGGGCTCACAAGCAGCTGACCAGTAGGGACAGAGTATGTCTGGTAGGTGATTTTGAAGTCGGCCAATTTCCCGTAGACCGTCAAGGCCGAGAGGAGGTTGGGAAGCGAGACTTCCGGGTGGGTAACATAAAACAGGAGATCATCCGCGTACACTGCTGTTTTGTGATGTCTAGAGCCCGCCTCCAGTCCCGCTATGTCCGGGGATGCTTGTATCGTCTGTATGAGCGGTTCAAGGGTGAGCAGAAAGATAAGGGCGGAGAGGGGACACCCCTGACGCGTCCCATTCGAGATAGACAACGGGGCAGAGAGAGCCTCGTTTACCCTGATCACCGCCGATGGGTGTGAATATAGTACTCCTATCCATGTACGCATATGGGTCCCCAGTCCTACATAAGATAGAGTTTCTCGTATGAAGGACCAATTCACACGGTCAAAGGCCTTCTCCGCGTCTATGGACAATAAGAGAAGGGGTTTTGAGCGGGCTTGAGCCAGGTGTAAAAGATTCAAGGTGCGAATGGTGTTGTCCCTAGCTTCCCGGCCCGGGACAAAACCTACTTGATCTGGTCCAATGAGTGTGTCCATAAACGGAAGAAGTCTGGAGGCCAAGATTCTAGTGGGATCTTTACCTTCCTTGGGGATTACCGTAATTTGGGCTCTTAGGGTGTCTCTAGGGAGGGTAGGACATTTCAGGATTGAGTTAAAGGCGTGTAGGAAATGTGGCCCTAGCACTCCCCCGAAACGCTTGAAGTAGTTCATCGTAACCCGTCAGGGCCGGGGGCCTTACCAGGTGTCATAGACTTAAGGGCCGCTTCAAGCTCTTCTACTGTAATAGGTCGCTCTAATAGGGAACTATCGGACTCTGATAAGCGTCCCATGCCGGATTCACTCAAATACTTCTGGATCCTTTGTGTTTGGGCTTCAGGATGCCCACTACTCCCTTCTGAGTGTAAGTTATACAATTTCTTATAGAAGGCATGGAACTGGGCTGCCATATGGGCCGATTCCGAAATGAGTGTCCCCGCAGGTGACCGGAGCGATGGTATATATGTGCTGGTACGCACTTCACGCAGGGCCTTAGCTAGCATTCTACCCGGTTTGTTACTGAATTCATAGAACGATCTCCGCGTCCATCAGGAGCGCCCCCAGCTCGGATCTGGTTTGAGCCAGCGCTATCTCGGTCTCCTCATTGAGGGCTGTTCTGTGACGTAATTCTAGCTCTCGAAGCCGGGCATACAGCTCCTCTATTAGTTTGGTCCGTTGGCGTTTGCGGTGGGCACCCATGCGAATGAGAACCCCCCGGATAACACATTTATGTGCCTCCCACAGAGAAAGGGGATTCTGCGTGGGGGATACATTTTCAGAGAAAAAACACTGAAGAGCCGTCCGCAGCTCTGCTTCCAGCCCAGGATCCTGAAGGATGGCTTCATTAAGCCTCCAGGTAACAGGTGGTTTGGAATCGGGTCCTACTTTAAGGTCCATATGTATAGGCGAATGATCCGAATGCACCGTGGTGCCAATTGAGATAGAAGATACCCGCGCCAGGAGCACATGCGGAATCAGAAAGTAGTCGATCCGCGAATACGATTTATGGGGGGCGGAAAAGTAGGTATAATCTCGCTCAACTGGGTGACGAATGCGCCAAGGGTCCACCAGTTGGAGATCGAACATCGACTTCTTTATACATTTGCGTTGCTATTGGGAGATATGGGAGATGCCCCTGGAAGAGTCCAGGAGGGGGTCAAGGATCAGATTGAAGTCGCCCCCCACGACCCACAACCACTCGGCAAAAGCTGTCAGTTTGGACCAGAAGGACTCAAGGAACCCAACCTGTCCCGAGTTCGGGGCATATAGGGCAGCAATTGTTACCCGTTGACCCAGGATGTCTCCCTTGACCAACAAGTATCTACCTAATGGATCTGCATAGTGGGCGGCATAGGACCAGGAAAGGGATCGGGCCCGGACAACGCTAACCACCTTGGACTTAGACTCTGGAGACGTTGCATGGTACGCTACGGGGAACCATGGTCTGTCTTCTTAAAGGAAGGAGAGATACCCTCCAGCCCCATGCTCTAGCTCCAAGGCCACAAAACCAGACACACAGCCTTCACAGAGGGGTGATGCCTTCTATGCCAAACCCCCAGCCCTGGGGGCCTATAACCAGGCACACAACCTTCTCAAACTCCCCCTCCCCCAGAGGGGAGGAGGAAAAAGGACTTTCCACAGAAGCAGAGAACTGCAAGCATCCATTTTGTGGACCCTTTCCACAACTTTCACCCAGGGCAAGACAAGACACAGAGAGCGCCTCCATCGCATAAAAACTTTTTAATAAATTAATTAAAAAATGGTATAAAGGTACTCACAAAGGACAAATAAAAACAGGCATAAAAGGGTCAGAACGAAAGGTGCATATCCAGCCGCTATTCGTCTTCCCTGGTAGTGAAGTGATTTACGCATTTCAGAGGCCACGCCTCCTTCCTCAGAACCAAACTGTGTCTTGTCTTGCAGTGCTGAGGTTGTTCTGAACCTGGTGAGAGCCGCCCCGTTATCGCCCTGCACTCCTGAACATCATTGAATAATACTCTCTTGAACCAAAATCTGCTGGAGCGGTGTTTGATGCTGCCAACTTTCACCCAGGTTCACACACATTAATTCACACATGAGAAATTGTGTAAACCATAGGTGGAAGTTGTGTGAATAAAATGCATAGATAAACCCCTATGCGTATGCCAAGTTAAACTTTTTCTTTCTTGTTTTGGATAGTGGAGAAGGCTTGTGAGAGTAAATCTGTCTAACAGAGCCCGAATAGCAGTAAAAACCTGACAGATGCTCTAATTTTCCCCATTCTTTTAAAAACTAAGAAAGGTTTTGACTGAACATACACTTTATGAATTAGCACTTAAAATAGGAACTGTATATCTACAGTTTAGTCTGTATTTATCTATATCTACATTTTAGGTATAATTAGACCATTATCATCCCTTATCATTAATCCCTTATCATTAATTTCAACACAGAAGATCTGCAGGGTGGCGTATATTCTCTGACTTTAGAAGGCTGGATACTAAAAAGATGCAAAAAAAGTGCAGAAGCCATGCATGTAGGGCCCATGTTTGCATATACAGGTTCATGTATGTGCATCAATGCAATTACTTATGCTAATAGTGCCATATTATATTGTTAGTTTAATATGATATTTTACAACTGTTATTTAATAAGAAGTGAAGTGATGAAGAAAAAGATAGCAGGCTAGAAAGGTGTGGTAGCAAGTATATGGGCAGAAAGCTGGTGGAAGTGACCCAAATTATGTCCACTGACATCATAAACAGAACCAGGTCTGGTGATACTCTAGCCATTTGGTTAGGGTAGAATGGAGGGAACACAAAACAGTTTAGGAGCTTAAATGTAGCTCTTGGAGTAAGCCTGATGAGCCACCATCCTCTCTTTCTCTGTAGACTGTGGAATGGTAGAATGTCAGAGCTCCTTATAAAGCAAATATTCTGCCCTAAAGGGGACCTTGCACTACAAGCAAGATTATAGATATTGCATTAATTAATATTATTTCCCCCACTACACCCGCGGCTCCCATAGTTCAGGGAGTGACATCACACTTTCTGGCAAGATCCCTGGGGAGTGCGGAGTAGCCCAAATCTCACAAGATGATCCAGCACAATATTCTTCTAATGGGCTACTCAGCAAAAGTGACAGCTGGGCGTAAGGTAAGAATGCTTAATAACTTTTTTCCCTGCAGTTTTTTTTATTTGTTAGAGCATTTTCCCATGGGAGAGGGAGGAGGTGCACAGGTATTATGCTTTTTGGTTGTCTTCTAACAAGCTTAAGTGGCTTTTTCAGTCTGGTCTTCAGGAATGCTCCAGGATATAGCTGTGCTGTCTGGCAGTGGTGCTGGGATCACAAGGTTGGATTTAATTCTTTGGCAGATACAGCAGCTCACATATATACATTTTAGATGTGAATAAATTGAGCTGAGCTTCAAAACCAACCTGTCACAGGCCATAAAAATTAACGAAATGAGACTTGCATATAATTGAATCTGCCTATATCTCTAGATCTGATCATTTTAACATGGTATAAAATTTGTTTATGTATTTTCTATTTTATGTTTAATTTGAATTGTACTGTTTGGGATAGA
The DNA here is from genome assembly GCF_000935625.1 of Nanorana parkeri. Lineage (NCBI taxonomy): Eukaryota > Metazoa > Chordata > Amphibia > Anura > Dicroglossidae > Nanorana > Nanorana parkeri. The sequence goes on along the minus strand of NW_017306655.1, from coordinate 1,104,013 downwards.
GTTACTTTAAAATAACACCTCTCACTTTAATGCGCAAAGTAAACTACAGAAATATTATATTACACATACTTTCTAGCTTATTTTAATTGTAAATCCGGAGATCCAGACATTATTGATGTTTGTAAATTTTGTTATTTCCACTGATGTCCGAGCTTAGGCCCCCCAACCTGATTGTCACCTTCTAGCTCTGGTTGTCTCTAAGTGCAAATATTGCAGTACAAATAATGCTGAGAATATGATGACTACATTTGGGAGAACTTACAGGTTCAGTAGATAATTGACAGGGAGTCCCCACCCAAGGAAAATGGGTTTAAAGCAAAGATGGTGGTGCCAAGGTTGCAACTTTTTTAAAGTTTGGAATCTGTTTGGAAGGACTATTTGAAGAGGGCATTAGGTTTATAGCATTAGCTCTAGAGAGATGCTTGCAAAGTTGTCTGGATTATCCATTAAACTGGGATTGACATGACTCTTCCCAATTGTTATATTTATATGTGAACACAGCCAGTAATAATGATAAGAAGTAATAGTAAAATTCCTTTGTGCACACATAGCCTGATTAACTTTACCTGTGTTTGTCTTGGCCCAGTTCTCCATGTAATAACCAAAGTTACTGGCTGTCTTGAGTGTGTGTCACTCCAAGTCTTGGCAGGTCCAGTATTAAGCTGGCAAGCCGCTTGATGACTTTTTTCAAGTCTGTGGACAGGACTATCTTCAGTCTGCTGTCCTGAAATGTGCAAATTTCTGGAGCCAGGCTGTATTTTCCACTTATTTATATGGGCACAATATTGTTCCATAACTAAAGAACGTTCAGTTGCAGGATTTGTGAAAGAATAAATGCCTATTCTTTTAAGATGATACTATCGTGTATGTTTCTGCATAATAACTTTATAAATCTAGTAACTGTAATTGGTAGGGATGCACCATTATATCGGCCACCGAAACATATCAGCCAAAAATAGCACTTTTGGCTAAATGCCGAAAGTGCCATTTTCCTGCCGATACATTGGCGCATCCCTGCTTTCTTTCCTCCCCGCTGGGCGCTGCTCTGTGTCCCAGCGGGGAGGAGAGAAAGCGTGACAGCCTGCCGAGTGCTGCAGGAGGAGAGCGCTGTGAGCGGCCGGCGTCTCTCCTCCCACACCGCTCAGCCTCATATCACAGTCCGGCAGAGCGGTGTGTGGGCGGAGACAGCCCACGCTGTCACAGGAGGCCGAGCTTTCCTCCCCGCTGCGCTCGCTCAGCCTGCTGTGACAGCTATTTAAAATATATTTTAAAAATATATGCTGTAGCACTTACTAGTGCATCTTTGTTTACAATTGTCACTTAGTCCCCTTGCAAAGTCTCACAACTAACCATTAAGCCTGCCAGTGAAGTCTACTTCATGTGATGGTGACAATAATGCTGCACTGCTCCTGAATGCAAATCAGCCTTGTTACCCTCATGTAGGCTGTGCCTGTTTGCACTACAGTGGGATGAGAGGACATTGCAGGGGACGTGCCTATCAGCATTGTTATAGCAGGTTTATAAGCCTGAGCTTGTCAGTCAACAGCTGGCCAGCCTTGCCCATTGCTTTCTGGAAGTGCTGCATAGCCCCTGCTGCTGAAAACCTCCAACTGCAAACTTCAGGGTCTGGGAGAGGGAGCGTGGGAGGCACAAATGAAGTAAGATTTGTCTCTCATGAGCTTTGTGCATCGCATAATAAAGTTACATTGGTCTAGCAGTCTTATTAATAACACACCAGCCTACTGTTCTGATTTCCAGGTTGCCAAAGCCAAATGCCAAGAGGTACTAAGTGGAGTAAATAAGTAGTAAGTTGTTATCAGTATATTTGTATGGGTCTGGGCAGAAGTATACAGTTTGTTCTCTACTGCATGGGTTTGAATTTAGTACACAAGTTGTTGTAATAGTAACAATAAGCTTGGATACAGAGGATGTACTAGCAGTGGAAGTGTTAAAAAAAAAAAAAAAAAAGGATGCAAAAGGAGGAATGTTCTGTAAAACTGTAATCATGGTCCAGCAACTGTAGAAAGTCTGAAACAGTAGTTGATGAAATGTTATGTGAACATCTATCGTGTCATAATACCTGCAGAGTCATTGAAGGTATGATGTGAGCAGTAGCAAATGATAGAGTGGTGGTAAGAAATAAGAGGAATAGGCAAACTTTGCTGCAGGGGGCTCACAATGTGGACGTGCAGCTAGTGAAGCAGGGAGATATACTGGAGTGAGGCTTGAGCAATAATTGGAAATTAAATAACCCTCTCTTGCTGCTTATCTGCATCTGACTGATATCACATTTCTTTCCAGTGTCAGCGGGTCAGGGACACTTTAGGCCCATTAATTCCCAGTAGTTCAGAGGCATGAACTTTTCCATCCAATTACTCAATCTGAAGAAAAGACGGGCAAACTATAGCGTGAGAGTACTTTAAATCTGTCTAATGAAATCTTCAGATAGGAGGTCATTTATGATTATAACTGGTAAAATAAAAAAAACAATATTCCTCTAAATGTATACATATTGTTGTCATACATATGGCTTTATTAATTAAACAGTGCAAAAAAAAAAACCAAGTACACCTAGCAGTATGCCACAACAGCCGATCACAATTCACTTTAAAAAAGTCAGAGGAAGAGGGATTCTAAATGGTCACTATAACTATGTGTTCTACACTTTGCATTTAGAGCATTGCCCATTGCAGTGTCATATTCCTGTAATCACTTTCATCACTATAAGCTCATGGCACAAACGTATTGCTATTTTGTATGATCAGAAATATATTTTTTAAATTAATTAAATACATTACCACATGAATCAGGTTAATTCAGCACAGGAATTGTTTTTTTAATCATGGCAGCCAAAGAGTTAAAGTGAGTTGAAAAATATATTTGAAGGGCTGTAAAGCCCCTGATTAATTCTAGAGGGAGCATGGATGGTGCTGCCCACCACTCTACCCCCCCTTCCTTTCCCATAGTTCCAAGGACAGGACAAGAATGGAGAATGGGTAGAGATGGAGGAACATTCATTTCCTGATCTTTCCTGCATGCAAGGGACCTGGAAACCCTTCTAAGCACTTCCAGGTTCACATGCCTGGTAGTGGCTGGGAGAGGAACAGATTGGGGATGCTTTGCCCTGATCTGCTTGGGCACAGCAAAGGGGAGGCTTTAAGGGTCCAATGTCTCCATAAAGAGAACTTGTCACCACAGAAATACTATCACATGTAATATAAATAATAATAAAAATTTAATATATTGTGGCTTACCAGTCCTTAGATGTGGTGGCTACCTTGTTTTTCTTTTTTTCAAGCTAGGGACATTTTCAGAAAGTCCATAAATACCTGTGATCTTGCCAGAAATGCAGTACCCTCACTTCCCATGAGATAACTTGAAAGCATAAAACAATGTTATTTTATTTATTTAAACTACCAATACCATTACCCCCCATGTAACAAAGAATGGAGATGTTTGAAATCTAGCGAGGGTGGCAACCATGGCTCTCTCTGTAAATACATTGGATAAGTGAGCGAAGCCACCTAGGCACAGGAAGTGTGTTTTTCATAGGGTCATCAGGTGAAAATAAGGGACAAAAAGCAAGAAAAAAGGTAAACGATTGGAGCTACCACATCAAAGGACTAGTAAGCTGCAATATATTAAATTTGTTTTTGAGCTTAAATATGTTGCAACCCCCACCCAAAAAAAAAATTAAGAAAGTGTTAATAAAATAATAAAATGTGAAAAAATATATTTGGTGTGTGATGTATACCTTAAAAAATGTAATCAAAGTGCACAGGACATACACCATAAACCATGTTGCTCTCACAAGCAAAAAAAAAAGAAAAAAGACAAGACAATATCACCATAAGAAAGCCTCATTTGTCCCAAAAAAACATATATGTAGAGCTTTATTAGCTAAAGTGTTACCTGGGCCACTGGAAAAACGCAAGAGCTGAAGTGGTTAAAGTATCTCCACCCCCATGCATGCACATACGGTAACAGACGTACACCTAGTATGCACATGCATACCTAATCTCCATTTGTGAAACACATATTGAGTATCTCCACACACATGAGAAAAGAATAGGGCCATAATTTACAGTTATCTCTAAACTCTAACTTTAAACACCTATGGACAATTTTAAAGTATTGTGTTCAGGGCCTGTGCTAGACTATTTTGCACCCTAGGCAAGACCAGCTACTTGCAAAACCCCCAGCCCCCCTCTAAAGCGGCTCCATTCTCCTGCCGGCTAGTTTCCACAGGCGACAGGTGAATGTAAGCAGCTGGGAGCAATAGCCAGACTGCTATTGGCTATTTTAATTTGAAATAGCCAATAGCAGACTGGCTATTGAAACAACACATACTGAGCAGAGGAGTGGACCTGAGAGAGAAAGTTGTCTCTCAGTTCTGCTCCTCTACTCAGTGGGTGTATTGTGTTGTTCGCAGGTTGCTGGCACGTACAATTTTTAGGCTAGGTATCTTGCCTAGCCTAAATCTTTTTACTCAACACAATCTTGTCTTTTATATTTTTAAAAAAATTGCAGATTACATGGTGTTAGTGTGCACTAAAATAATGTAATAATTTATGTATTTAATAAATTTTTACTGTATCTGGTCCAGTACAAGATCACAAGGGACAGCACAGTTTCTAGCAGCTGTCTATGTACCAGCTTGGAGAAGGAAAGAGGGGGGAGCAGATAGTAGGGGGCAATTTACCTTGCTGTGCCTGTGTGTTTGTGGAGATACACACAGCTAACTAGCTCACACAAGGGTGCCTCCATAGAAACCTGCAAGGGACAGAAGCCACCCTAAAACTGGATATCAGGGCGAGTGCACAGGGGACCAGCTGATTCTGCAGACAGCAGCATTAAGAGGCAACATCCATTCTAAGTGATTTAATCAGCATTTGAAATAGCTTCAAAACATTTTGACTTTAACATCACTTTAATACTTACTTTTTATTTTTTATGCAATTCATAGATAAAAACTGTAACTTTTAAAAAGAACATTATTTTTTTTAAATTTTGGTCAGTGTTAGTTAAAAAAAAAAGTCGTATTACTGTAGATAAAAAGTATACATTTTATCTTAATGTCTTAAAAAAACTAAGCCTACAAAAGAATCTTCACATGCTTCACACTTCAAGGTGCGGTAAATATTACATTTGGTCATTTTGATATATACCATGTATATATGTGTGCAGTGTGGGGTAATGTTTGTGGGCATGAACACACATGTTCTTGTTTGATTCTTTTTTCATACGGCAATTATTCAACTTTGAGCAATTATTGACTTTGAATGAGTCCCGGCCTTGACTGTCCATTTTTTTTATATTAAAGAAAGACAGATTTGTGCTGATGCTTCTTTGTTGCGCAAAAGAGAGAGAAAGAGAGACAAATTCCCAGTGCAGATAAACAGCTGCATTTCCTGCAATTAGCAGTGATGAGGAAGGTCGTGATAACTTTGCACAGAGGAATGCAATATTTCATCACTGCTTTCCCTTGCCACACATACTTCAAGGTTAACCTTTTCTCTCCTAAACAAGCAGCCTTGATGGGGCTGTGGACACCTGTTACAGCTGGCGATATACAGGTTAAACTCCCACCTTGTTTCCCAGATATTGTTTCTAAAGACAACAGTGTTTACCCAGATTTAGTTGGGAAACAGTAAATTCAGGTTCTTCAGAAGTGGATAGGAAAGCCAAAAAACTTCTGCTGTTTCTTGTATCTGCTAAGGTATGTTCATGAGATGTTAAAGAGAATTTCCATGACTTTGGATTCCTACCCCACTGATTTGAGATGCTCTAGAAACATGATGGTTTTCTGCCTCCTTTTATCCTCCTGTACTTGTATCACTGGCGGGTGTTTTCAGCAAGCAACAGAGGTTGAAGAACAAGGTCAGCCAGAGCTGTAGACAGACTCATGGGTGCATGGAGTATCCAATAGACATGTTAGTTTTGTTCCAAAATTCATTAAATTCAGACATGCGTCCGAATGTGCGTTTAACAAAATTCAGATCTGCCCGAATTACGTTAAAAACCAAACAAAATCAGACATGTGACTGTTCTCTGGGTAATCAGATTTTGGGGGTTTGGCTGTTGGGGGTTGCATTACAGGCAAGGTAATGTGACTTCGTTCTGAAACGAAAATTCGGATTGTTTCGAAATGAATCTTAGGATGGATCCGAAATCGAATTTTGGTTCCAAAATCCCAAAAACGAACTGAATAAAAATCCAAATTGATCCAAAACTAATTTTTTTCCAGGGTTACATGTCTAGTATCCAATCTGAGAAAACAATCTTATTCTCTTTGTAACACCTACTAAGTGTTGTAGGTGGTAGGACTAAGCCAAGGGCCGGTGCAACGATTTTTGCCTACACAGGCGAAAGAGCATTTTTGCGCCCCCCCCTTTTTTAATTTTTATTAATTTTCTTACTTTTTTACATTTTTAGTTATCTGATTCTTTTTCACTTTTTTATTTGTTATAATTGTTCTAATTATTTGTTAATTTCTTATTTTTTTTAATCTTACTATCTTTCACTTTTTATCATTTGCATTATTATTTTTTACTTATTTATTGCTATCACACAGGAGCTAGCTAACAAGCCCCTGTGTGATAGCATTTGGAGGTGACAGGTTCTCTTTATTGAACCTGTCACCTCCAATACAGGAGTTCTAGCACAGCACTGTGCTAGAACTCCTGTGACACCTGAGAGGAAGGGCTGCGAGTGCAGCTCTCCTCTCACTGTCTACTCGACCTGGTGTGCAAGGTAGCCGGCGGCGACGGAGGGGGCGGGGACATATCTGCCGCTCCTCTGCTCAGAGAGACGGCTCTGATCACACCTGTCAGCGTCTGCGCTCCCTCTCTCTCCTCCTTGCCGCTCTGTAGCTGCAGCGGCTGGCAGGGGAGAGAGGGAGCGCTGACAGGTGTGATCAGAGCCGCTGCGGCCATCTTGCGGCCAGTCACATTTTTCCACCCCCACCGCTGGCGCCGTCAAGCGGTTGCTTGACCTGCCTAAATGGCCCTGCGACGGGCCTGCACGCTTGCAGCAGCTTAGGACCGGGAGACGGACGGGGAAGAGAAGTAAAAAAAAAGTGTGTCACTTATTCCTGGGCTCAGGAATAAGCGACGCACTGGGCTCAGGAAAACACTAAGGCCTTGTTCACACCAAAAGTGGTACGTTCCCGAGTGGTAGCTGCTGGAACGCACTACGATCGCTCACAAAACTTCCCCCTGTGCTCTGGGGCAGGAGGGGGCATGGTGGTGCATTAAAGTCAATGGCACCGCTTTCACGCCATTCCCCCCCGCCCGCAGTGCGATAGGATGTTTGGCTAAACTTTGCCTGCATTCTGTTCCACTGCAAATGCAAAAAATAGTGCTTCCTCTATTTTTTGCGTTTGCAGCCGAACGGAACGCAGGCAAAGTTTTGCCAAGCGTCCGATCGCACTGCGAGCGGGGGGGCGTGGAAGCGGTGCCATTGACTTTAATGCACCCCTCCTGCCCCAGAACACAGGGGGAAGATCACAGTGCGTTCCACCAGCTTCCGCTCTGGAACACACCGCTTACGGTGTGAACAAGCCCTTAGAATAAGCCCTCCCCAGGCCCACCTACCTGCTTATTGCTGTTGCTTTAGTTGGTGCAGCCTCAGCCTGGTCCCTGGTCAGATGCTCTGTTCCTGCAGAGCCCACACTGGAACAGGAGGACAGCAGCGGCTACGAACAGAAAAGTGCCGCTCGCTGTCCACAGTGACAGCCCCGAAGCCTCCATGCCGCCCGGCGCCGCAGCAATTATCACTCCGTCCCTGTCAGCGGGCCTGGGGCGGCCGGGTCGCATCTTCCTCAGCCCGGTACAGCCCCGCCTCCGGTCCCGCCTCGGCCCCTCCTCTTCCACCACCTGGTCATTCTGTCGATTAAATTAGGTGGCCGCGAGATCCAAGGAGCGGCCACCTAATGTCATAGTTAGGTGGCCACTGACTGACCACAGATTTTTCCGCCCTCACCCCATCAGCGCCCTCAGGCGGCCGCTTGACTTGCCTTGCGGTAGCGCCGGGCCTGACAAAGCCTGTAGAAGTGTCTTTCCAGTACGGCTAGTGGCAGGGTTAAGTGGGTTGGCAACAATGCAGCAATATTATTGTTTTCATTGCCTGCTCTGCTCTTATACATTATTGTTACCTTGCAGGTTGTGTCAGTAAAGTTAACATCAGCTGAGCACAAACTCTTGTTCCAATGTCTTTCACTATCGTGCAAACATGTCAGGGGTGGAGAGGTTTAGAACAAAACGTCAGTCATAAATGTAAAAAAATTATTAGCTCATTAAAAGAAAATTAAAAAGTTGTCTTTGCTGAATTATTCATCTTCAATACCTCACCATGATGGATCTGCCCTCAACCTGTGATTGGAAAGTGGTAAAGCAACAAAGATATGAACTCATCCTTTTGTCACTCTAATTTCTTCTCCTATGAACTTGTTCCTTGTCAGTATGAATGAGAGAACGGGCCCAGGTTTGATTTGTGGGAGGATTTCTGAAAAAGGAATAAGTCCGCAAAACCCTGAACTTAGAACCAAACCCCATTAAAGTCTATGGGAGGCGAATGTTGTTGGGTTTTTTTGGCATTTTTATGGGCTATATGCAAGCTATTGTTGAAAAAAGGCACGGGGAGCTGAGCACTGCCATAGCAGACATGTAGCAATGCAAACATTTAAAAAATAATACTGTTCAGCGGGGAGAGGGTCTTTTCGTGTTGATTAAAAGGCAACATTGAAAAGACACAAATGCTTTAAATAATATGCTTGGGGTATGCCCCTGCAGGTGCTGTTATGGAACAGTACAATGTAGTCCATTAAAAGTGACATTTAGAAAAAACAAATGGCATGGGGTTCTTCCTAAAATTCTAACCAGACCCTTTTGCAGACATGCAGCCTGGCTGGCCAGGAAAAGCAGGGCGTTAAGTGTAGTCGTCCCAAATTTCTTTACCATGTCAGGTCACATGCCCTTTTAACATTGGGGGAGTACCTTGTAAGGTAGGGGGGAGTTGGCAAAGCCTCCCCTTGCCATGTGCGCTCCTCCAGTTGGTCCTTGAGTTGCCTATTTGATAGACCTGATAGAAAGCACAACAATCAACTAAATGTGTGCGCGCTGCAGGCTAACAATGCTGCTGTTAATTTCGAGGCAGTGGCTTACCGCCATCAGCCTGAAACAGTAAATGAGGTTACTGGCTGGATCTCCAGAGGCGCGTTCAGTTCCAAGCGCTGAGTAGCTGTTCTGCAGTACTTAATTTCGCTGCAGCAGCTTCACTGAACGCTTCGGCTGCACAGTGCTAAGCAAAATGGTGGAGGATAATATTTTTGACTAATAAAACATATTTTACAATGAACATTTGGTGTGATCGTCCACCAAAACAATACATTGTAGGTTCCCACACTTAATTGATTTCCTGCATCGGGGCTCAGGCATCTTTTTCCAGTGCTGCCAGGTGTGCCTGCAGTTAAAATGGCTGCTGGTGCTCTCTCCCCACCTTCTCCGTCACACTCAGCGCTCTTCATCCACATTCACTTCCGCTGCAAGTGCTAAATTAGCAGTGCTGAGTGCTGACTTGCAGCACTGGGTTCAGTGGCGGTTTGCTGACTCAGCACTCGCAGCGGCTGAACAACTGAACACACCTCTGGTAAGAAACTGCAACAGATTCCCAAAAACAATTTTCTTAAGAAAACTGTATGCAGTGAGACATGATGCCAAAAATAGATTTAGTGAAAAATATATTTAAGTCCAGATACAGCAGGAGATCAGCAGGCAGTCTGGGAACTGGGAGGTGCCGGAAGAGGGGCTACAGTCTCAAAAAGCCTGGAAAGCAACAGCCAAGCAGCAAAGGTACCAAAACATCAGGCAGGAAGTGAGGTCAGGATACAAACCATGATCAGCAACAGGGGATGAACATACAACAATGTCAACAAGCCGGGTGGGAGAATAGGGAAGCCAGAACGCAGGTCAGGGATCACAGAAGCTGATATCCACTTAGCAACTCTCTTCAGTAGTTCTTGTGTTTAGGCATCTTAAATAGGCATCTTGACACAAAACGCATTAATGCATTTGCACGCTAAATCGTTTAAATGAGCGGCATGCATTGAATGTATTTTCCAATGCCTTCCTATAATACTGCATTATGGCCACTAAATGGAGTAGAGGAGAATAGGACTAGCTCCATCTAGTGGCCAAAATTAAGTATTACAAGATCACATTCAAAAATATATTCAACTTATAAAGAAAATATAACAAGAAAGTTCATTTTTTGCACAGAACAAACATTCAGAGAGATTCACAAGGCCAATGGCTCAGGGATTTTTTTTACAAATAGACCCCACAGAGTTATTGTCAAAATAACCAATTCATATTGACTGTGCTAAAATTCGTCTGGGCATCTATGTTTTGACCTCTGGTCATGAAAGGAGAAAACAGCCTAGCTTGCTATTATAGTTCCGATCCTCTGTGCTTTCATCCCTGTGTTTGCACCTGTCCGCAAATCACGGCAATAAATATTTAACTTTAAGACTTCTAATAGTGTTCAAGTATCAATACAACTTTCCAAAATATAACCCAGAACACATCCAAGCTACGATATGCCTACTGCTTGCTTAGCCATTCTGAATATGTCCATTTTAAGGTTATGGCAGGCAAGGGGTTAAAATTAACACACACCCAAAAAAACAAAAATTGGGCGCCTCAGATATAAATCAGCCATATCTTGAATTCTAGACCTGCTCTGGTCTTGGGCCCCAAAATTATTTTAATGAAACCCCCCGATAGGAGGGGAGACCCTTTTATTAAATTTGCGCTGGAGCTGGCATGGGTCCGTGCAAAAAGATCAGATTTCCCGGCTCGCAATGCGGCCTGTGAGTGAACTCCCAATCACGTTTCCAGAGGACCCCCCCACCCCATACACACACTTTCCCCATGTCCAACCCCCTCCTCTTCCTCACCCTGACCTGCAGCTCTGCGAAGGGGATTGTGTGATTGATCCCCAAGATGGTATTGATTGTCTCCTGTGCTTTCTACCTTCTATCTCACTTATTCTTCATGTGTTTCTTTTTCTTCCTTTACTCCCTGAGAGACAGGGCAGAACGAAGAACTTTTGGTCCGTTCGGCATCCAATCTCTTTTAAGTCAGAGAGAAATCTGCTCCGCCAGAAAGTTCAGAGCTGCCAGATTTAATAAGTCGACAGAAATATTCAGATGAAAAGTGCTTGGAGCGATCCTAGGAGGAAGCCAGCGCCTCACCCCTAGTTTAACGTTATGATCCTTATCATAATTAATTCAATAAACTCGTAATGTACTTCAACCTAGGCATAGAGAATAATATTCTGTCCTGAGTGGTGTTTGCTTTCAAGCAGAGATATTTCAGCCTGGGCCTGATCACCCTCTCTCAGTGCTTGTAATGAAGCCCAGACAGGCTCTGGAATCAGGCTCAGAACCACACTTTCCAAACAGGTTTCTAAGTGGGAGAGGGCCGAGGTGTAAATATCAGACCTGATGTGTCTTCACACATGTGTGCAACTTGGCCGCGTGTGTGCACGTTTTCTACTCGTGACTTTTTTTTTTTTGTTCGCCAGCAAAATTCCTGCTCTTATATCTGATAAGTGTTTGTTTTAGTTTTCACTGTGCTTTAACCCCTTCACCAGCAGATGCTTAGGAAACCTGGGCAAATTTATCCGCAACGGTATGGTTAACTGGACAATAATTCTAGGACTAATTTGTCAGTTTTGTTAACTTTCTCACAGCATAATGCTATGTGTCTGAGAACTTAAGGCTGAACTCTAGGCTGGAAGAGAAAATACCCCCTGCAGTGGTGCTTTATAACCCCCCTCCCATGCACAGAAAGGGTGATTAACTCTAAGGGGGAGGTGAAGAGGCTGTACGTACCTTAAAGTCCATTTCCACCTGTATAAGTGATTAGCATTTATTATGGTACTAAAGAGGTGCAGTGATGAAGTATATGTGTGTACATTTTTATGACTCACATTGCAGGTTTTCTTCTTTTTTATGAATGTTTTATTAGGCCTGAATCCTAGAAATTAAAAATGTTCTCCAGCAGAATCTCAGTCTGACACTGGGGTCAGATTGTAAAGCAGGCTGAAAACAGCTGCCCCCCTCCCTGTGATTCTGTGTTACATGATTACTAAACACCAGCTCTGCCTTTGCACACAATACACTGACCGGGGGCGTTGTCACTATGAATACTAATGAATGGGAGGTGTAGAGCTCAGTTGTAATATACACAGCTTACTTGCAAAACATAGAGGTGGCCATTTCCATGAGGAGATGAAGAGAAAAGCTAACAAAAAAGTACGTTTATGTGTTCATATACAGCAACTGCATATGCCTGATTCATGTTCACTCAATGTACATTGCTGGCATATGTTTTTTAAAAAATACCTCTGCAAAGGTGGAAATGAGCTTTAACCCCCACTTAGGCAGGCTCTCCTTATCTCCTTGACCCCCTGAGAAAAAGGGAAGATCAAAGAACTTTTGGTTCATTCACCATCCAATCTCTTTTAAGTCGTGATGCCATGTTTGTGCCTTTTTCTTGAGAAGAGGATGTCCATTGACATTGCTAAGTACAATTAAGGGCTATTAGTCCTGCATTGTATGTGAAGTAAGCAGTCGTGTGACCACGGGTGGGAGTGGCTTAGAGGAGAGTCTTCGGGGGACTGATAACACTGATGGAGGGAGCCTGTCTGGGCAAGGAATAAGGTAAGTATTCCTTCTTATTCCTCTACCCCTAGAATTAATAAGCATTTAACCCTTGCATTGTGTGCGTGGGGGGGCACACTGCAAGGGTGATTTTTTTCCCCATCGCATAGTGATGAAAAGTCGGTGTGATCAGGGTGGGACCCCCCAGAAAGTGGCCATGACCTGGGTGAGACCGCCAGGAAGGCCATTGGTGGGACAGTGTCTAGGTGACTGGGGTGAAGATGTTAGTAAGTATGAAATAGCCATACATACAGGCCCGGATTCCCCACAAGGCCACCGAGGCCAGGCCTCGGGGTGGCAGGGCACAGAGGGGTGGCAGCGGTGTGGAATCCCCCGCCGGGCGGTAAGTTGCCTTCTACATTTAGTCCTGCTTTGGGAAGGCAGGACTAAATGTAGTGTGGGGAAGCCGCTTGTTCGTTTACAAGTGATCGAGGCGATGTCGCCGCGATCACGTGTAAAATGTGTGCAGCCTGTCCGTCCTCCCCTGCACCTACCTCTCTCCTCTGGTTCCATCTTCTCCCCGACCGCCGAGTCACTCCTCACTGGCCGCCGATATGGGGAGCAGAGCGGAGGTTTAAAACTAACCCTGCCGCTCTGTGTATACAGTGAGAGGAGAGCTGTGCTCTTCCTCTCTCACCTGTCACAGGAGTTCCAGCACAGTGCTGTGCTAGAACTCCTGTATTGGAGGTGACAGATTCAATAAAGGAAACCTTTCCCTCCAAAGGCTATCAGACAGGGGCTTGTTAGCTAGCTCCTGTGTGATAGCAATAATGTTAAGTGGAAAAAAAAATAATAAAAAATAATAATTAAATAAAATAAAAAGGTGATTAAAAAGTAAAACATAATAAAAATGCGGGGGCGCATTGCAGAACCTGGCCTTGGGGCAGCAGGGAGAGTAAATCCGGACCTGCGTACATAAGTTGCCTTTTTGTTTACCCCAACAATAATGCAAACAGTTTTTTCACCTGCAGCTTTGCTTGTCTTGTGTGCACTTCATTGCTTAACGAGCTGGTCACATTATTTTTTTTCTTTATTCTTTTTCATTTTTAGGTAAAAGTTTAAATCAGGTTGTATGTGTCTGTGACTTGTGACTTGAAACTAGGGACCAACAATGCCTTTCTGCTCTTACAACGCTGGCCAAGGTCAAATCCCCAAGACAATGGAGTACAGCTCATTGTTTAGTATTTTACAGGTGTCTCTGTTGTTCCTGAAGGACAACTGAAGAGATGAGGTGGATTTATGTGGGGTGAATATTGGCTGCAGGAAGGAGGGGATTCTGAGCAATCGGGCAGATGAATGCTTCTTTCATGGCCATTGGTGTAACTGTGGAGATTTCCCCCCACTACCTTTCTTAACAGGAAGTGATAGGAAATCTTGCCAGTGTAGACACAAAAACAAAAATAAATTGGAGCATTGGGAAGGGTTTTTACTTCCTAAAATGTTTTTATTGATGTTTGTGACATTTCAAGCATCAAAAGGGACAGGAAGTAAAGGAAAATCTCCCCAGTAGGGTCAGAGACAGACGTTAAAGAACCTGACAGAAACGTTAACTCTTTCCCACTCAATCTAAAACTAAAGAAAAATGTTAGATGGAGTTTGGCTTTAAAGAGAAACTATAGTGAACTTAGGTCAGGTTTTTTTTTTAAACTTACACATGTTCTAAATTATATTTTATATGATATTTATACATTTGGTTTTATTTGACAAATTCTTATTTGTACATGTTGTATTTCACCTATTTAATGCAGGGTGTACCTTTTACACTAGATTTGCATTCTGGGTTTGAAAAAGGGGACAACAGTAGCTTTCTCTTTTGTCTCTTTCTAATCAAATGGCCTTCTTTTTCTTTGGCCTTATCTGAACAAGCAAAGATCGAGCCTCTCTCTGACTTAGCCAGCTATGTGTGTAATTTGAGCTACACAGAGTATCACACTAACCACATTAGACTTGGCCAAACCGAAGCATGGGGCTGAAAGTGACCGTAAAACTGATTTGATAAAGGAGTGGGAAAAAAAAGAGTTAAAAAAAAGTAAAGCTTCACTTTAATTATCCAATCATGTATAGATGAAATAAATAAACCGTAGTATGTATTTATATGATTGGATAATTTAAGTGAATCTTTACTCATTATTTTTGGAGTGAAGATTCTCAGCTTCTTTAATAAATCAGCCTCAGTTTGTGCATGCAACTTCATTACAACTAGAAAGGATACACAGAAGAATAGGGAAACCCTAACCCTGTATCTGGGGTAAGAAGGGAGCGGGGTTACCTTAGGTCAGGAGGAATAGGTGAAAAGGATAACTGCTCTTTCTCTGACAGTACACGTATCCTTCAAAGCATGCCATTTTAGCATGCATTAAGTACTATTGCAGCTTGATGAATCATGGCCATTGTGTACTTATAACAGTGGAGGAGGTTTCCTCTGCTTCCTCTCATTTGTCGGAAATAAATGATGGAATATCCTTTTCGCCATTTGACAAGAAAAACCTCAAACGGTTTTGACAACTGATTTTGTTGATGGCTTCCAGGTATGTTACTGACTTTGATAGTAAAGGGAATTCTACATCCAGTGCATTAAGCTTTTGTATTTATTAATATTTGCAGCCATAGGATGGGTAAACGCTGGTAGTTTTTTTTTTTTTACAAACGTTCATACGAATAATCTCCTCAGAACATTCGATAATGCCATCAGAAACTTGATGAATGCTGTGCGAAATTTTGTTAGACTTTAACATTGGAACAATCACATTCACTGTTAGAATTTAGAAAAATGTCCCATCCTGCTCCTTCGATTCTTTTTGTCCCTACAGTCGAAAGCAATTGTCAATTTGACCCTATTAACTATTATTATACAGGATTTATATAGCGCCAACAGTTTGTGCAGCGCTTTACAATATAAGGTAGACATTAAAATCACAATACAATTCAAGACAAGATGGTAAGGAGGGCCCTGCCCCTGAGGGCTTACAATCTAAGAGGGAGGGGCAAGTGATACATGAGGAGGTAGCTGTGTGGGGATGAATTGTTTGAGAACGTGATGGTTGAGTGGTTAGGTTGAGGTGGGGTAGGCTTCCCTGAAGAGATGAGTCTTAAGGGATCGCCTATAAGGCAGTCAGAGTATTACAAAAACTATTACAAAACTACAAATTACAAAACTATTACAAAATCGAAATAACGTTTCAAAAAATGATTTGTTTGACCAAAATTCTACTGGTGTATAGCCAGCTAAATTCAAGATAGAGTGGAAAGAGCATTGATGACCCATAGAAGCCAATCACTTTGCTAAAGTCAAACCAGAAGAAGTAAAGTTTCGATTGGGTTCTCTGGGTACTGTACTTTCTGTGGGTACTGTACATTTTGCTGCCTCCATTATTTTTGGTATAAACTTGTTGGAATTCCTTATTTACAAGAAATAAGAACTGTATAAATAGAATTATTCCAATGTATTGTAAACCGTAATACCAGGGGCCAGATTGCAGTAACTGATAGCAATCAATCAGTTTTTTTTTGGATAGGTAGAGGGCCTGATGCTATAAATGGACTAGCACTTTTCCTCTAAATCCCTGTGGAATATGTCTGCACTATATATAGTACATGAATACAAATAAAGTTTTTAATTGTGCTGTCTCTCTCTATTATAGCTATATATGGTATAAATGTTACTTTTGTACTATTGTGTTATGTAGTCTGTTTTTATTACCTGTATAACTGTGTAAGAAATCCTGTTGCTGTGACTGCTTGCACTTCGATAGATCCCAAAAGTGAGATACCTTTGGACTTCGATACATCTGACCAGTTTACCTTCATTCCCACTGGCCATACCTTGCGGCCCCAGACGTGGGTGAGCTGGAGTCTAATCTCTTCTGACACTGAGGTGGGTCAGCGTAAAGCTAGAGGTGAAAGTGGCATGTGCAATTGCAGAATTCATAACTTCAAACAGATGACGGGAGACTTCTGCTATGACCTGTCCGGGGGGAAAGTTTAGCATGGGTCTTCTGGGAAGTTTGTACTTGGGACACACTTTAACCCCTTGTACCATTGTACAATGCAGCGGTCAGGATCACACTGACATTGAAAGGTTAAGCAGAGTGCAGATCTTAAATGAAAATGATTAGAAACTGAAAGTGGAAAAAGAAAAATATTGATACTTCTACAAGAAAAGAGGATGTGGACAAACTCTGGCTTAAAGCAAACTATTGAGGCCAGATAAATATGTAAATATCCCCCTGGAAAATGAAAAACAGCTCCATGTACAAAGATTAGCTGAAAGATCAAACAGTAAACCCAAGAGGCTATTTGTGTCTACCAACTCGGCACAAACATGAGCAAATGTTCACCAAACATGACTAGGTTTGTTTAACTGTTTTAACAAAAAATCTGTTTTACAATGTTTAAAAAAGTTTGCGTTAATTGTTAGAAATTACTAGCAAAGGAATGCCCGTTCGAGAATGGGAAAGGTTTATATTACAAATAATGCTAAAGAAGTGTCTTAGCAGGCAGTGCATGCAGGAAAGCAGTATGGAGGGTATGACAGGATGCACTGGAGAGAAATACTGAGGGTGTAAGAGGGGGCAGTATGTGCAGGAGAGGAGTGTGTAGGGTGTAAGAGGAGTCACTACGCGCAGGAGAGGAGTGTGTAGGTTGTAAGAGGAGTGAGTATGTGCAGGAGAGGAGTGCATAGGGTGTAGGAGGAGTCAGTATGTGCAGGAGAGCAGTGCATAGGGTGTAGGAGGAGTCAGTATGCGCAGGAGAGGAGTGCATAGGGTGTAAGAGGAGTCAGTATGCGCAGGAGAGGAGTGTGTAGGGTGTAAGAGGAGTCAGTATGCGTAGGGGAGGGGTGTGGAGGGTGTACGAGGGGGTAGTATATGCAGGAGAGGAGTGCGTAGGGTGTAAGAGGGGGCATTATAGTATACGGGGGGACAGAGGTATAATAGGGAGCACTATGTGAGAAAGGAGTGCGGAAGGTATGACAGCACAAGGTATATGCAGAAGAGGATTGCAGAGAGCATGCTAGGGTGTGTATGTGTATATATATATATATATATATATATATATATATATATAT
>NW_017306655.1:1082216-1086156 GCF_000935625.1 Nanorana parkeri | reverse complement strand
ATATATATATATATATATATATATATATATATATATATGTGTGTGTGTGTGTGTGTGTATATACTGTACAGTATATATGAGGAGATTGTGTGCAGTGTATGGCAGCAGGTGCTATATGCAGGAGAGTAGCGCAGGATATTATTGGGGCAATTAGGTACAAGAGTAGATGGTATTACTGGGTGAAAATATATGCGAGAGAGGAGTGTAGAGGTATGACAGGGGGTAGTATGTACAGGAGAGGAGTCCGGAGGTGTGACAGGGCAGTTTTGTACAGGAGAGAACTGTGGAAGGTATGACAGCAGGTATTATGCGCAGGAGAACATCTATCTAGAAAATCTGAAAGATATTAGTGATTGCTCCATTGCAAGAAGTCTAGTATTCTAGAGGCCATGGAATTTATTTGGTACATGGGTGGTTTGAGGGCCATTGGTAAGTAAATGAAAAGAGAGACAGACAGATATTTAAAAGGGTACAGACTATTGTATTTCCGTAACCAAATACAAAAACTTAGGCTAAGCCTGGGCTGTTGCGGTAAGCTCTGGAACAGAGGCAAACATCACAGAGGTGGTACAATGAAATAGCAGGGTTTACTACTGTAGTAGAGTGCAATGCACATAGGCAGTAGTTGTGTGCCAACAAGCCATCTCCTTGGAAGTGAAAGGTGAGCAGCATCCTATGAGAGCATTTGTGGCTCTGGGAAAAGACTGGAGTAAACTGATCAGAAAGAGATTGGCATATCTCATGTACATGTGCTGTAGCTAGCATGCCTAAGTCGCATTCTACAACAATTGTGGGTATATTTTCCCACTATGACTACTGTACTGTAGCCATTTATGAATGCACATCTCCCAAATGCTTTTTCTTAAAGATTCCTATCATATTTAGCTATATGCAATAAGTTGTTCTAATTTTTAAGTACATAAGCATTGTTAACCAAGCAGAAGTTACTTTACTGAAGTCAGTCCAGTATAGAAAGGATTTAGATTGGTTACTACGGTTCAGTCTACTTAGGAAGTAGTAGTTAAGTATGTAAATTCATTGTTGAATGAGGGCATTTATGTTAGTTGCCACAGCTGCCAAGAAGCCAGTGCGCTTATTTAAAATGACCTCAGGAAGCAAAGTGCTAAGTACAAAGAGCAATAATCAGATCAACCAACCAGTCAAAATTACTGTAAATTGAAAAAGATTGGAACACTGTTACAGAATCTCTGAACTCCAGTATATCTGCGTTTTATTGCCACTATTAAACTACGGGTTAAACCTGGTGAATTTGGGCATATGCTCTTGTGTACCCCTGAATGCCTTATGCATTAAAGTAGAACTAAATTCTCATTAAATATCACTTTTATACACTGTAAGTAGAAAAGGGTTATATTATTATTTTTCTGTTAGAAAGATGCAGTTTGCCCTTCATGCTTTCTCTCCCTGTACTATGCACATCCTGTAGAACATGGTTCCTCAACTGGGGGTATGGGAACCAAATAATGGGGTGTAGAACTGGATTTATGAATAATGTAAAATATATAAATAAATGAATAAACAGGATTCTAGACTTTATTAAACTTAAAATCAAAGTGGAGGAATTGACTTGATGGGGTTGATTTGCTAACCTTATAAACACGCCACGAACAAGTATACACCTCTGTAGTGTGTTCCCTCCCAGCATGATCTATTGGTGGAATTGTTAGTAAATCAACCCCATAGTGTGCATATTAGCACTGGTGATGATGATTTGGAGAGTCTGGTGGGCAGTCCAAACTGGGCAATCCATTCGGCTTCTGTTTTCATAAATAGGTTAAGACTTCGTGCTGTACACTCTTTTGGGCTGATTTACTAAAGAAGTTAAGAATCTGTACATTTGTAAATATTCACTTCAGATATCTAATCATGTGCAGACAAGTTAGGTTTTCACATAATTGGATAATTGAAATGAACATTCAAGACTCTCAAATCTTTTAGTAAATCCGCCTCCACATATTAAATCCTTGTGGCTGTGCTGGGGCCCTATCAGTGACTGAAGGTTACAGTGTTATTCTGGAGACTATGGCTAAATGTGCTAGTGCACTGCGTTATCACGGCTACTTGTTCCCAAATTCGGGAGGGCACAGGAAAGTGTGACAACACATAACTGACTGAGGGTTGTCATCATAGAAAGGGTACACTTTACTGGTGGGATCACTCGGTATAATTTAACTTTACCTTGCAAGACAGTAAAATGTATATTAACTATGTGGCTTTTCATTGGATTGTAGTGGGGCAGGATTGCAGAATAGGTCCTTTACTGCTGCCAAACTCGGTTTCATTGACAGTTATTTCAGAGATGAAAAGACCCTGAAAAGTACATGTGTTGAGACAAAATTCAAAACAGCAGGCTTAATACCACAAATATATCTACTGGGGAAATTTTGTGCCTTCAATCCGAGTGAAAAGTTCACTAAACCAAACTCCAGATAGTTCCATCCAGAAGATGATGTATATATAGGAAGATTTGGGTCACTGTATTTATTATCTTGACTGGTATTTAAAACCTCAGAAATTCAGTCAAATCAGAGTGTTGTGGATCAACTGATACATTTCCATGATGTGTCAGAATGTGTTTTGTGTTTCTGTAGGAAGACGGACTTATTATATATATATATATTTTACAGGTTTTCTTTTGCTTTAATGGTAAAAGACCTAAGATGTGTCATATAATAATGTATGGGTTGTTTTCATTAGCTGCTTCACTGTTCCTGTTACACATTACAGGAAAACAGCTCACCAAATCTGCCTAAATCATCCGCAAATGGCTTCTATAGAGCTGCTGGAAAAACCTAATTATCTTATGTGTCTTGTATGAAGCAGACGTTTGGCACTGCTCATCAAAGGAAAAAGAGTTGTCTTCTTCAGAGTTTTCTTCAGGCTGTGTGTAGTATTCCTTTTTCATACCGATTCAAAGAAAGCTGCACTTAATGGATCTTCCAAAGCCAATCCGCACTTTATTTCAATACATAAAACAGTATACGTCAGATAACGCTCCCCCATTGCAAGAGATACACTCTCACGCGTTTCACCCCCAAACTTAATCATAGAGATGAGACTCCTACACCCGTGTGTCCAAAATAAAGACCAGCCCTCCCCCCTCCTCCACACACAGGTTTGAGGAGAGCTGTATCTTCATCAACAGTCACTCCGCTGAAAACTCCAAATCACTCATCCCTAATCGGGATGACATGGCCAGCAGAAAGAAGCAAGGACGGCAGCATCGCGGCCCATCACCCAAATCATGAACATATAAATCCACAAGAATATTTTAAATGTACATAATGTAATACAAACTCAAACATATAATGCATAATTAAACCACGGCATATGTACATACATATCCATAGAGCTGACAGAGACACGGATGGGTTTAACAGATACCGGATCCATCAAAATTTGAGATAAAACTTAAAAAACAAAATATATTCCCCAAATGACTAAATCAACCTATCTGGAGATCCCCTTTCTCACTTGCTCCTCTTGTTGTCAATACTGTTATAGAGGCAAACTCATTTCTCGCGGCTTCATCTGCTACATGGCATCTCAACAAAGATACGATGTAACCAAAAAGCATAAGTTAGATATTCCCCTAGCCCAGGGGTCAGCAACCTGCGGCTCCGGAGACGCATGTGGCTCTTTCATCCCTCTGCTGGGGCGGAACTACCGCCGGGGCCTCGGGTCGTGAGGCTGTGGGGGGGCCCAGTGAGGTCCAGTCCTGGGCACCCCCCCTGGTGGAATATGCGGCAGTGCAGGGTCCCGGGGGCCCCGCACTGCTGACGGGCTTCTTAGTAAGGGGACGGTTCCGGTGACTCACCTCCTTTCCCTAGTAACAGGCGGTGGGAGAGAAGTGTGTGTCACATGCCCATGGCAGGTGAGTCCGAATGAGGAGCGGGGGGGGGGGGGGGCGTGGAGGGGA
>NW_017306655.1:1081840-1082099 GCF_000935625.1 Nanorana parkeri | reverse complement strand
GTTGGAATGTGTGACCGGTCACGTGGTCACACATTTCAAAGTAATCCCTCCCAGTTTTTTGGTGTTGGAATCTGTGACCACCAATAGGTGAAGCATTCCACCGCTTTCCCAGCTGTTCCAGGGCAGATCGGCATAGCAAATCGTATGGGCAAGAGAACTGGTCTGCCCTGGAACAGCTGTTCGGTCCTGAAATGTCACTTCTATCCGACTTTGTGAGTGGGGTGGAATGTGAGATCGCAGTCACAGAGTCGGATAGAAG
>NW_017306655.1:1078731-1080445 GCF_000935625.1 Nanorana parkeri | reverse complement strand
TTGCTGCGAGCAAACATAACTTTACCTTGCAAGACAGTAAAATGTATATTAACTATGTGGCTTTTCATTGGATTGTAGTGGGGCAGGATTGCAGAATAGGTCCTTTACTGCTGCCAAACTCGGTTTCATTGACAGTTATTTCAGAGATGAAAAGACCCTGAAAAGTACATGTGTTGAGACAAAATTCAAAACAGCAGGCTTAATACCACAAATATATCTACTGGGGAAATTTTGTGCCTTCAATCCGAGTGAAAAGTTCACTAAACCAAACTCCAGATAGTTCCATCCAGAAGATGATGTATATATAGGAAGATTTGGGTCACTGTATTTATTATCTTGACTGGTATTTAAAACCTCAGAAATTCAGTCAAATCAGAGTGTTGTGGATCAACTGATACATTTCCATGATGTGTCAGAATGTGTTTTGTGTTTCTGTAGGAAGACGGACTTATTATATATATATATATTTTACAGGTTTTCTTTTGCTTTAATGGTAAAAGACCTAAGATGTGTCATATAATAATGTATGGGTTGTTTTCATTAGCTGCTTCACTGTTCCTGTTACACATTACAGGAAAACAGCTCACCAAATCTGCCTAAATCATCCGCAAATGGCTTCTATAGAGCTGCTGGAAAAACCTAATTATCTTATGTGTCTTGTATGAAGCAGACGTTTGGCACTGCTCATCAAAGGAAAAAGAGTTGTCTTCTTCAGAGTTTTCTTCAGGCTGTGTGTAGTATTCCTTTTTCATACCGATTCAAAGAAAGCTGCACTTAATGGATCTTCCAAAGCCAATCCGCACTTTATTTCAATACATAAAACAGTATACGTCAGATAACGCTCCCCCATTGCAAGAGATACACTCTCACGCGTTTCACCCCCAAACTTAATCATAGAGATGAGACTCCTACACCCGTGTGTCCAAAATAAAGACCAGCCCTCCCCCCTCCTCCACACACAGGTTTGAGGAGAGCTGTATCTTCATCAACAGTCACTCCGCTGAAAACTCCAAATCACTCATCCCTAATCGGGATGACATGGCCAGCAGAAAGAAGCAAGGACGGCAGCATCGCGGCCCATCACCCAAATCATGAACATATAAATCCACAAGAATATTTTAAATGTACATAATGTAATACAAACTCAAACATATAATGCATAATTAAACCACGGCATATGTACATACATATCCATAGAGCTGACAGAGACACGGATGGGTTTAACAGATACCGGATCCATCAAAATTTGAGATAAAACTTAAAAAACAAAATATATTCCCCAAATGACTAAATCAACCTATCTGGAGATCCCCTTTCTCACTTGCTCCTCTTGTTGTCAATACTGTTATAGAGGCAAACTCATTTCTCGCGGCTTCATCTGCTACATGGCATCTCAACAAAGATACGATGTAACCAAAAAGCATAAGTTAGATATTCCCCTAGCCCAGGGGTCAGCAACCTGCGGCTCCGGAGACGCATGTGGCTCTTTCATCCCTCTGCTGGGGCGGAACTACCGCCGGGGCCTCGGGTCGTGAGGCTGTGGGGGGGCCCAGTGAGGTCCAGTCCTGGGCACCCCCCCTGGTGGAATATGCGGCAGTGCAGGGTCCCGGGGGCCCCGCACTGCTGACGGGCTTCTTAGTAAGGGGACGGTTCCGGTGACTCACCTCCTTTCCCTAGTAACAGGCGGTGGGAGAGAAGTGTGTGTCACATGCCC
>NW_017306655.1:1050673-1078699 GCF_000935625.1 Nanorana parkeri | reverse complement strand
GGGGATGCTACGAGTGTAACACACTGTGTGCTGTTATTTCATTTAATTAGAAAAGTGGATTATAATGTTGCCTATTATAATCTGTTTCTCTGATTAAATTATTAGACAGGGCCGCCGTTCTATCAAAGTTTGTGACAAAGTTGGAATGTGTGACCGGTCACGTGGTCACACATTTCAAAGTAATCCCTCCCAGTTTTTTGGTGTTGGAATCTGTGACCACCAATAGGTGAAGCATTCCAACGCTTTCCCAGCTGTTCCAGGGCAGATCGGCATAGCAAATCGTATGGGCAAGAGAACTGGTCTGCCCTGGAACAGCTGTTCGGTCCTGAAATGTCACTTCTATCCGACTTTGTGAGTGGGGTGGAATGTGAGATCGCAGTCACAGAGTCGGATAGAAGTGACATTTCAGGACTGATCAGAAGTTCCAGGGCAGATCAGTTCTCCTGCACATTCGATTTGCGATAACGATCTGCCCTGGAACAGCTCAGAAAGCGTTGGAATGCTTGACCTATTGGCGGTTACACATCCCGCCGCCAAAAAAATGGGTGGGATTACATTGAAATGTGTGACCACGTCACCGGTCACACATTGTAACGTAGTCACAAACTTTGATAGAACACCGCCATCAGGGGAGTACGGCCGGTACCCATGTGAGGGGTCTGGGCAGCCTGGGGGGCCTCTTACATGAGTATCAGCTGTACCAGGGGCGGCATGGCAGAGATGACAGGTGAGGGGGTGAAGGAGGCCAGGGAGGAGTTGGGAGGAGGTACAGGGAAATGGCCCCCAGCGACCAGCCCACCTGAGGCCCTGCAGAGCCCACCATAGAGAGTCTCAGATGAGCTGTGCAGGATCTATGGTGTGCTCTGCAGGGTCACTCTCTGGTGGGCTCTGCGGGGTCTCAGGTAAGTCCAGAGTCCAGTGCGTTACTAAGCCCACATATACCTATATACAAAGCATAAAATTAAAAAAACCCGATATATGCAGTGTTATCTTCTTTTTAGATGTCAAAAGGGTTTTGTGGCTCCCGGTGTTTTATTTTCTGTGGGAAACGGGTCCAAATGGCTCTTTGAGTGTTTAAGGTTGCTGACCCCTGCCCTAGCCCAAAACCATGAGCAAGAAAGACAGGTGATCCCCCCCTAAATACATTTATAATGATAGAAAATGTTATAACCAGTAGACATTTCCTAAAGTAAATATGTAAGAATATCACTAAATCATATCATTAAAAACAAAACCATTTATAGCAACTTCCTAAAAATCAGACCAATGTATCTTATACAATCTAGAAGTTGGTTACTCCAATAGATACAGTCTTGAATACATACCGTATGTATACAAATAACACTCAGATCCAAACAGAGGTCAATAGACGTATATAAACGTATATATAAACATATAGACACACTGAGGAAATATGAACCAAAATTAAATGTAAATGTTATATAAAACCTCATAATCCCTCAAATGAACAGTGTCTGCAAATATTTGAATACATACATACCTATAGTAGAACATTGTGCACATTCCAACATTGTACCATAGTACCATAATGTCCCATAATGTCCCATACCAAGCACTGTGTCTGCCATTAGCTCTTCTTGCCTTAAATATGCAGCAGACTAAACATGATGACTTTGTAAAGGAGAGGAGAGGAGGAAGGTAAGGAAGGTAGACACTATACTTGTATACCTGAGATAACTCTGTGAAGAAGAAAGGTAAGACAGGTAGACACATACTAGTACTTCTGAGCTAACTCTGTGAAGGAGAAAGATATGAGAGGTAGAGATACTATACTTGTATACCTGAAATACCTCTGTGAAGGATGAAGGTAAGGGAGGTATACAGTACACTATAATATACCTAAGATAACTCTGTGAAGGACAAAGTTAAATATGAAGGTATGGGAGGTAGCAGTGGCGTAACCAGAGTTATTGGCGCCCAGGGCAGAAATCCCTCCCGCCCACACACATATCACCCAGGGAACAGCAATATCTGGTTGTTGTACAGGGGCAATGAGGGCATGCTGGGACTTGTAGTTCCCTAGCTGATATGTTATGAAGCTGTATTCCACCTGAAAGTACTACAATGCCATTATAGAACTAAGAATAGAACTAAAAATAAAACTTTTTTTTTTTCTAATACTCACCTGATTCCAGAATCCACCAACAAACGCAGCCTCCCTTCTCCCATCCTGTTAGAAGTTGCACACAGCGTGTGCTGGTTACTACTTAACCCCTTCATGACTGAGGCCCTTTTTTAAATTTTTGCACCCATGTTATATTCCACATTTTAGGCCTGAAAATGACGTAAAACCCCCCAACATTATATATTTTCTGAATGCCAAGATCGGCCCTCTACAGTGCCTGATTGGGGAGCCACGTCTGCCTGATCCAGCCAGCCCGGATCGCCGCTATGCGATCCTATGCGATCCTATGCGAACTGTAGATGGCCGCCCCCAGTGGCCTCGGAGGAGCGAGCGGCTGCCCGATGACAGAGCCGGGTGCATGTGCCAGAGAGAGGGAGCCACTGCATCTGCGGCCAGGGCCTTCGTTTAGCGGGGGTTGGTGATGGCGCCCCCCCTCAGTCCTGCGCCCCCCGGTTGTTACGCCACTGGGAGGTAGATACTGTGCCTGCATACCTGTAAAAGAAGTAAAGTAAAGAAGGTGAATACTTTACTTGTATACATGATTTAACTTTGTAAAGGAATTAAGTAAGAAAAATAAACACTATACTTGTATACCTAAGGTAATGCTGCAAAGGAAGAAGATAGAAACTATACTTGCATGCCTTGGATAACACTGTGAAGGAGGAAAGTAAGGAAGGTAGACACTTTACTTGTATACAGCAGATAACTCTGAAGAAGGACAGTAAGCGACTTAAATACTATGGGGTCTATTCACGAAGCTGCCGAGGGCAGCCGAGTGAATGACCGATCTGAAGTGAAGTGAGCCGAACACTGTTCGGCTATTCACTTCAGGCTGGTACGGCTAATTTCAGCCGTACATCGGCTGAAATCAGCCGTATCCGTACAGCACCCCTTTGGTTCTACTGAACCGAAGGGGTCCTGGAGCCGAAGCTAGCCGAAGGATCGGCCGAAGCTATGGCCAGATCCTTCGGCAGCTTCGTGAATAGACCCCTTAGTATATTTTGAAATGGTCATGGAAAGGGCTGCACAAATAGGTATATATGGTTTGCCATATACCATGCCTGCGATATCAGGAAAGTTTGTGGTTAAATTAGGTATGGCAAACCAAACTGTCCTTCTGTACCTCAAAACATCAATGTAAGTGGTACAAACTCTTCCATGACCTAAACTTTTTACAGTGGCCATATAGAGATGTGCAATTTACTAATAAAGTATGTGGTTTCACCTTTCCAAAATATTCTAAAATGGCATAATTAAGAAAAAAACCAAGGACATGGCTAACTCTACTTCCTCATTGTACCTCATGTTCTAAATGAAATCAAACACACTACGTCCTCCATAAAATGAAATGTTACCATTGAATAGACACCAACAGAGGGCATATCCCTTGTGCACCAGTGGTGAAATAACTGAAATAAATAGTCAAGCATACCGGCTGTGCTGGGGAAGAGAGACTATTGGCTATGAGTCTGGATGCATCTCATCACTGCACCATAGCAAAGTATTATGGACATTTTGGTATTATTGTGTTCCAACAGGCCAGAATCCACTTAGTATCAATATTTCAATTTTCTTTGGCTTTTCCTTTAACACAGTTTTCTGGTAGGTTTATGACCTACTTTATTCACCTTCATACATGTTAATGGCGGTAGCATCGTCTAGGCAGCTGAAAATATGCAAATCAGTAAAGAGCATGATCAAAATACTTTTACAGGATTGGAGAAACCATTCTCCACTGTCTCCTGGTTGGCTCAGAATGGTCTTACAAAGTTCCAGTTTACAGTTTGTGCCATTGCATATAATACATGGGAGATATTTTTGCAGCTAACCTTTCTTATAGAAGCTACATATGACAGGAGCTATGAACTTTATTGTAGCTTTAATTCAGGACTCTTTTTCATAGTAGATCTGCTTTAAGTGCTGCATAGTTTCTAATGCTGGAAAATCTAACATCCCTGATCATATAAGACTTTTAAACCTTTCACGTCCCTTACTCTAGCAGAGATGCTGGCTTGACCAACACTTCCAGTCTCCCCCTTCTCAGACTGATTAAATTGGCTCAAGATGACACCAGTAATTAGCTCAAGATGGGACAGACCTAACGATTCATATCTTACCCTTTTCCCTCCTCCCCACAGTCCTCTCCTACCCTTTCTCAGTTCCTCTCCGTTCAGCCGCTCGCAGCTCTGTCTTCGATTTAAGATGGTTTACATTGGCCGGCACACAAACATTTTAATATAAGTACCAGTGAAACCTCAACTTGGTGACATCATACGGCATTGCGTTAACACTGCCTTAC
The DNA here is from genome assembly GCF_000935625.1 of Nanorana parkeri. Classification (NCBI taxonomy): domain Eukaryota; kingdom Metazoa; phylum Chordata; class Amphibia; order Anura; family Dicroglossidae; genus Nanorana; species Nanorana parkeri. The sequence continues at coordinate 1,074,254 of NW_017306655.1, read as the reverse complement.
CTTCCCTTTTGACCCCCCTTTTCAACCTTAAAAAAGGAGGCAGATAATCGCATTTCTGGCTGGAAATCGATGGCTTCTTTTGAATCCCCCAGTTCACTGTGTTTTGGAGAGAGACAAATTTGGCCGAGACGCGAAAATATATTCCTAGTTAATCTATTGAAAACAAATCTGGATTGTTTTGCATTAAGTAGCAAATACTCTGGATCCTTAAATGTGCCCTGAGGTCAGAAGTTGGACGAACATCGTTTTCCGTACGTCCGCTCATTAGACTTGTTATTAATTGCAGCAAAAAGCATTAGCGGGTCTCATGAGGCTGTGCGATACAAGGCATTATCAATCTGATCATAAACGCTAATGCTTGTTAGACTGAATGGGCGATGAAGAAATGATTGCATTATTGAGCAGGGCTGGTTACTGCCAAACCGAAACTATTGTATAACAACAAAGACATCTCCAGCCTGCTCTCCACATGGCCGGCAGTGTGCACAGCCCTGTGCGCTGTGTTTTTAATTATGTTGCGCTGTGTGTTTTCATGGAAACTATATTAAAAGGGATTCCAGCTTATACCATGTTGTTTTCAAACAATACAAAACTGCCAAAACAAACACTCTGGGGCTTATGAGGAAAATGATGGCAATCCATCAGAAGGGTCCCTGCATTTATAAAAGACATTAGATGGACGCATTCTTCGACATATTCACCAACTGAGTCTGAATCGCGGCTGATCGGCACACATAAATTTTATGTTTTTCTGTGAAATCCAATCTGAGTAACATTTACTGTGTTTATCATTATGCCATTGTAACACTGACTGGCTCTGATCCCTAAAAATTAGGTTTTCGAACCGCGATTACTGATTTTATCAATGATTCCCTATAGAGACCCACTATGCTTGATCCGGCTCTGTTACCTATGCTCTAGTCCCTGTATAAATGTTACAACCCCACGGACAGCTATTCATTAACATATAGCGATTGGCCTGGATTTCACCTTTATTTTTGTACAAATAGATTTAATGCTATTGTAGCAATACATTACTTTTATTCCTGCTTAATTGACCAGAATTTGAGCTGTCATTGACCCTGTTGGCACCACCCGGCTCAACAAACTTTGATTGAAAAATTGAAGGATCCAGGTGGAAAATTGTTGGCCTGAAAAGCAACTGCATCCAATCAGATGCACTCACTATTCAGTTATTCAGGCAGATGCTGGTGTCAGCTGTCTGAACACAATAGCCTCCTGGGAAGATTCCTCCACCCTCGCTGTTTAGAGTGCATGGGGGTAACAAGTAATTTCTGGTGTTCAGCCTATGGGGTTGAATGAGAGAAATCTAAGCCCTCATGGCTGGCATTAGTCACTAAAGTAGCTCAGAGATATAAGATGAATTTCCCAGCAGAGAACTATTTGTTATTGTTATCTAAAGCACTGTTTACCTTTTTTTCCAGTCATGCCACCTTTTAAAAGTATGCAAAGTCTTGAGGCACACCAGTCAAATGTAAAAGCCATAAATGTAAAAAAACAACATGTGGCTTCTACAAAATCCATACCATACCCTTATCCAAGATATGGGTCTGGTATGGATTTTATCCATACCAGTCATGCCACCTTTTAAAAGTATGCAAAGTCTTGAGGCACACCAGTCAAATGTAAAAGCCATAAATGTAAAAAAACAACATGTGGCTTCTACAAAATCCATACCATACCCTTATCCAAGATATGGGTCTGGTATGGATTTTATCCAGGAACCCCATGCAAAACACAAAAATAATAGGGTTCCCATTCCCATCAGAGTCCCTCTTTACATCAGGAGTCCCCCTTCACATCAGAAGTCCCCTTCTTTCACATCAGAGTCTACCTCTTTCACATCAGAAGCCCCCGTCCCTTCACATGTGGAGCCCCCATTACATGATGCTCTGTGAAAATGTCGAAGCATACCAGTGTGCCATGGCACCCTGGGGTTTAGAAAGGAGGATGGAAAGGCTTGAGCTGTGCCATTTTAAGGGCTTCGTAGACAGGCGTTGAAGCACACATCAAACGGGTCAGCAGATTACCTTATACTTGAATGGTGCAGTGTTGAGTTTGAACAGCCAGTTCTATTGAGATGAATTGGCACTGCCATTTTACATTTGAACACATAAGTTTAACTGTGTTGGCTTCTAATTCATAGGAAACGGTTTGGCAACAACACTCATGTATTTGAGCCCTAAAGCTACAAAGTCATTCACTGGCCTGCAAAGCTGATTAATTCTGCAGAAAATGGGACTTTAATAATTGATTACCAAGAAATATAATGTGGAATTGTATGAGTCTACAGATAAAGCAAAACCATCTTTAAGGGGCTAGTAAAGCCTAACAAAGTAGTTGCTAGATGTGGATGTAAGGGAGTGCCTGTACTGGTTTATGAAATTACAAAGCAGGCAGCGAGAAGAAGTGAGCCGTGCAAAGCCAAATGTATAGCTTCTCTGGGTGTTTCAGTGGTTTTCAACAGGCTTTTTCTAGGCATTTCTTGCCATGCGTAGTGTCTCAACTATAACATATTTGATACACTCAGCATGGCAAGAAATGCATAGCCCCATACACAGAGGAAAGTTCAAGTATCCTTCAGGAACCATGGCGGTAACTCAAACATAATAGCTGGCTCTAAAATATTGTACAGATTTCAGCAACATTTTGTTTATGAAGACAAATCAGAATTGGTTTAACATTCCAGTGTTAGTAGACTAGGGGCGGAGGGAGTTGTGATGTCACGGGACTTGTTCCGCCCCTTTTTTTACATTTCATGATAGCTCTACGTCCCCTAATGAAATGTAAACACATGGGCGCAAATCTCGTGACGTTGCGACTTACTCCGCCCCATTGTTGACATTCAGGAGCAGAGCTGTCATTTTGAGTCCAGTGTTCGTCTGGATTGAATGTGTCGGCGGGTGTCGGGTATTTTTTCTTTCTGCGAGTCAGCAGCTGTCGTTCATCATGATTGATGAGGATCGAAATCTCTGGGCGGTGTGATGGACCTTGGGATTACATCTTTATTTTTCATAAAAGACTTGTCAAAAACTGTGTTGTGTTTTTTTCAAATAAAGGTCTTTGTACTATGGTGTTGTGTGTTTATTTACTTTTTAGTGTATTTGGTGAATGAGTAGCGGTAACAACTACCCTTTACTCATACAGGAGAGGAGAGTCATCTGATAAAGGGGGCACCTAAGTTCCTATAGGCCCCCATGCCCGCAGACCACCACAACCACCGGGCCAGGGTTGTGGGGAAGGATCCCTTGTCCTCGTCGACATGGTCACTTCCCATGTTGAGGGCGTGTGACCTGATATGGTGCAGGGAAAAGTGTGCGCTCGTCCTCCCCCCCTTTCCTGCCCTGCCAGGCTGCTGCTCGGATCAAGGGTCTGGTTAGGAATTTTAGGGGGGACCCCATGCTTTTTTTTGGTGTTGGGGTCCCCCCTAAAATTCCTACCAGACCTAAAGGCAGGGGCGTATCTGCCGAGAGGCAAACAAGGTGCCTTGCCTAAGACAAAGCTGCACATCCCCCCCCGGAATGACCCGCCGATTCCCGCAGATGGCATCACCCACCTCTAAGGGTCTGGTATGAATTGAGCAGGGGACCAATTCATATCAGCTTACATTTAGCAGCTATTTCTAGAGCTGGCACTTTTTTACTCAGCTCGAAAGGCTGTTGAATGTAAATTCTTCAGCAGCTGAGCTACAAACCACTGAAATTGCTGTGCCGTACCCTTCCAATGACTGCAATTCATAGACACTTGTACGAAGAATTTTGTAGCTGCTACAAAAGACCTTGTAACACATAGCTGTAAAGATGGCCATATACGTGACAATTCTTTGACAGTTTTGTTAGTAATAGTACATCACCTCGTTGGGTTGAGCAGTCTATAGCAACCTGTGCCATGATCAAAGTCACCACAATGCCAGTTGCATGGCCACTGTCAATGTCAATGGTTTGGGTTTCTACCTAGAAAATGTTCTAAACAGTAGGTAGCAGGCTCTTGTTGATCCTTCAGTTCCATGTAATTGTTTCTACAATGAAAGCTAATGGAAATCCTATTCAGGTTAGAAAATTTCCACGTGTATGGTTTGCATGCAGTTGGGACCACTGGGGCAGTTGCATTAGGTCACTAACTGAAAACAAAAAATGGTTTGGTGTAATTAGAAGTATTGATGGTCATGGGATCTGAATTAAAGTGACATTAAACCCTCAGATTTTGTAACATAAACCAATACTGTAATGTGTGCCTTACTGTAATCCATGGTTGTTTCCCTTCTCTTTGCTGCTCTTCCTTTTAAATCCTCATGTCTTCTCATGCTTGGGGAGAACTTGCCTTTTCAGCTCAAGGACTCTTCCTGTAGTGCTGGCTCAGGTTTCAAGCCTATACAAACGTATACACAGACACCGTGTATCCATTCCTGAGACAAGGCAGTCTGCTGCAAAACAGAAGTTCTGCAGAGCATGAGAACAGATACAGATTTAAAAGGAAGAGCAGCAAAGAGAAAGGAAACAACCACGGATTACAGTAAGGCACACATTACAGTATTGTTTTATGTAAAAAAATCTGAGGGTTTAATGTCACTTTAAGGGCATCTAGGCTCCATATTTGAACAGTTGTTTTACTCCCCTCAGTGTAATGAATTGTTCCTGAAAAGAAGAATGGGCTGATAATAGAAATCCACATATTCAGCACAGTATTGCAGTCATTTGTGCTTTTAACATGCAGAAATTGAAACTGAATCGAAATTTCACCTGGGCCTGCTGCATAGGGTTTGTGATTGCATGATTGCATGTGTTCAGGCTTCCTCTGTTCTCAGACATACTTCTAGGTTACAGCTCAACTCCCGGCAGATTGTTTTGTTAGCTTTGGATAGAGTGGGGAGTTTTAACATTTATGTCCGATTTGTAATTTTCTCGGTAACCTCATGGGGGAGATTTACCCTCACTTCTGCTCTGTGATACCTGTTGTGTAGGTCCTACATAAACAGCTACTGAAGCGTGCTTTGGAATAAGGAACCTGTTTATTTCTGAATTGAATTAACCCTCTAGTAACCCATACAAGTGCAATACTCTATTCAAACCAATAGTTTAAGCCCTGATGAAGAGAAAACCCTGTAGTCCCTGAAATGTGTTGCCGCCTTGTCTATGGCTTCCAAGGTGAATTAAACTCCTAAACCATTGGCGTGGCACTATTGTTTTTCTTACATTCTTCAGCAGTAAAAACCTGGCATAGGATCTAATCCTTCTGCTATATCCAAAGCAAAATCATTTTATCCAGACTTGGGCATTAATTAACAGAGCACATTAGACTGCAAGCTCCAGTGAGGTAGGAACTGATTTAACTGGTGGTTATATACTCTGTAAAGTTGGGGAGCTCACAGAGCACTGGCACAGATGGTTTTGCATAAAACAAAAGCTTTTATTTTCCTCTTGCAGGGCAGCCAAAAAACGGTAAACACAAATACATCCTTATCTTCAGCAAACTCAAAGTAAATGTCCAAATCTTTGGCACAGATAACAAAACATAAATGTGTCTCACTGCCTTGTTGTTAAAAGTCCCAAACCTGGGGAAATCCCATCCCAGGAATATAAGTCCTGCAGCACAGCAGGTCTCCATCACAATAGCCACAGCTGATCACTTCCTCCTAAACTCCCACACTCCTCTCTGGGAGTTGCAGACCTTTAAACCCCTTCCTGTGGCAGGAAGGTTAACCCTGTGGTGGCTCTTAAAGGGACCACAACCCAAACAATGGTGATATATACCTGCTTTTCAGGACCCAGCCTTGCCGTCCCCTACAACTCTTCAAAGAAGAACTATGGGGTTAAGGCTTTTCCCCATAGTTCTCCTAAGGGGTAACGGGAGGACACAAACTAGCGTCCTCCCGTCAACCTAAGCTCAGTATAGCGCGAGCTACAGCTCGCGATATACTGAGACGCCACAGTATACCGCTAGCTGCTGCTCGCGGTATACTGAGATGCCGCAGCTGAAGCGGATTCCGACAATTATGTCTGGATCCGCCCAGCTGCGTGAGTGACAGCTGGCTCTGCCTATCTAGAGGCAGAGCCAGCTGTACCCGCCCCCTCCCCCGTCCGCTCCGCCAGTCAGCGCTGGAGGATCGGAGCGGGGAGGGGGGAATCCAGCCCCTCCCATGTCACGGCAGAGAGCTGTGACAGGATCGAGAGGTGAGCGAACGCCGGTATGTGTTCGCTCACCTCCCGATCTAATGAGCCGACCTGTGACAGTCTCATTGTCACAGGTCGGCTAGAACTATGAGGTGAGTGAAAAGCACTCACCTCATAGTTCTCCTTTAAAGCAAACTGTGAAATACTTAAAGTAGAACTGAAGCCAAAACTTTTTCTTCGTTTTGACTAAATTAAGGGAGGATTATAACCCCTGTCAGCTTTTTTTTCCCTTCACTTCTGGTCCGATAGCCACAACAGGATGTGATAGGAAATCCCTTCAAAGTGATGGAAATGCCCGGTGATGAGCAGAGTCAGCAGAACTAGTGTTCCCATTGAAAGATTTCCCATCTATTCCTGTTCTGATGTCAACCCAAAATTTGGGATTTTTTTCCACTTTTATTGATAATGCTCACCAGGACAAAGAGAGCGTGTGAGCAATAAGAACCTGACAGGTGTTCTAATATCTCTCCGCTCTATCCAAAACTAAAGAAGAGTTTTTGCTTTAGTGAACTATATAGATTTGTACTGTAAATGAGCAAACATACAGATGCAGTGTAAAATATTTCAAAATTCTCTACAAATATGACAGTTACCTATATCTTTGCATTTTATATTGGGGCAGACTTTATTTCATTTGCAGGTGTCTTTCTAATATTTTGGCTTTAATGCATATTTAAATGTGTTGCTTTTATGTGTGATGCTATACTGTATATGCTGAGCCTGTGGTTATGTGCAAGCATACATGACTGGAGTACATCTCTAGGACCTGGTATTTTCAAGAAGTACACTGACTGACCTGAAGAGGTCAGCACTGGCCCCATAGGGAGTACTGTGACCTGGCCTGTTCAAGCAGTCCTGGCCTCTCTCCCAGCAACAAGTTTATTAAGTTGTGTGTGGAATTTTGTCAGTTCAATTTTGCCATGTATAAATGGATCTCCAGAGTTGCCAGCTCATCCCTTTACCTCGGAATACACACTGATAACAAAGGTTCTCTGACTGATTAGATCCTGGTAATGCACTCACTGAACACTAATGCAAATTGCCCTTGCATTGCTTCAATCTTGACTATGGGGATATGAAAACTTTCCTTGTTCCAATCAATTATTTCTCCCCCAGTAGTAACATTTACTTTGCTCTTTATGCAGGTTATCTCTTGGCACTTAAGGCTTTCTGCACATGTGTGTCAATTAGGGATGCACCGATACAAGCATCATTATCGGCAGCGATACCGAGTATTTGCATGAGTACTCGTACTCGTGCAAATACTCCAATACATAAAACGAGTACCTGTGCCGCGCCCGCCATCTTCAGGGACCCGCATCCGCCGCACGCAGGACCTCCATCGCGTCTTCAATGAAGCAAGATGGCTGCGACCTCCTCTGTCATCTGCTCCATTCTGACCTCTTCTCCCGCTGATTGGCCGATTGGATGATTGACAGGCTTCCTCACCAGTCAGGAGTGACTGGTGAGGAAGCCTGTTTATGCAGAATTGGATATAGCTGTGCCACACTGCAGAGTGTTCATGTTCTTCATAATATTAAGAAACTGACCTAAAATCATGATTTTGTATTGCTTTAGAAAAAATGTGACCTGTCCCTTTAAGAAAAAGTATCGGTAATTGGTATCGGCGAGTACTTGAAAAAAAGTATCGGTACTCGTACTCGGCCTTAAAAAAGTGGTATCGGTGCATCCCTAGTGTCAATGATAGAACCTTATTAAACATGAATTCTTAGTTTCTGCTGATATATCCCTGTTGATATACTACATGTATCCTAATATATTGGAAATAAAGGCAAGGCAGCATATGTTTTGTGGTGAGACAATCAAAAGACCTCAACTGCGCATGTGCTGTCAAAAGGCCAATCATGCACAATTGAGAAACCTGGAAAACCTGTTTTTTGTATAGCATAAAGAATGTAGACTGCACATCAGCAGTCATGTATAGCCACAGAACTGGAACAATTGTAATACAGACATTCCTCAGTTACTGACTTACCTGCTTTGCGACCACTCGCACTTACGACGGACCGCCGATCGACCTCCGACCTTGCGTATCAGCGTCAGTGCGATGTGTCGCCAGCGGAAGTGATGTCCTCCGATCTTCACTGCGGGTCCCGGTAAGTATTATCATTGCCCTATGTACAGTACACTGTTCGGTACTGTACACCTGCAACGCTATATAGTACTGTCCTAATGCAGTACAGTACTGTATAGAGTTCCTCACTTAACGACCAATTCGTTTAACGACCTGGTCGTAGGAACGGAACTCGGTCGTTAAGTGAGGAATACCTGTATATCATCAGTTGTAGGAATGAACAGAAATGGAGGTATCAAAGGGCACAAAAAACATGTTTACTATTGTTCTAATTGGTGGATCTTGTTAGTATGATACCGAGTCTGGCCAGCTGCATGGAGGAAATGATCCTGGGAAGTTGGACTAGGGAGGCAGGAGTTGCAAATCTGAGCCACCACATTAATAATTTTGTTTTTGTAGATACATATGAAATATCAAAATGACTGGATTGTCAAGTGATCAGACTAAAATAAGTTTGGTCACCATAAGTTGAATGAATGCGTGGACCTATATGGGTTGGACTTGATGGACGTATGCCTTTATTCAACCCCAAATACTATGTAACTATGTAACTATGAATGCTTGACTCAAAACTGTGTTGGTTTTTTTTGCTACTAATTCTGCATGGATATAATAATTGCAAGAACTTGCGCTATTGGAAATTGGGGATACTAAAAAATGATAAAATATGAATAAAAATGAATAAAAGTTTGAATAGATAAAAATTATATGAAATTTAAATATTCTAAAAGGGTAAGGGAAGCTGCTGAACTAAAGGCACTCAGCCCCTATTAGGATGTATTTTCTCAAAACGTACAGCGCTAGCCTATCACATTTTATTAGATACATTTCATACATTGTCTGATTTGAATATTTTATAGACTTTAATTTGTTTACACAACCATTCACATTGAGTATTTTGAGATACACCCCTTCACTGAATGTTGGATTTATTTATTTATTATACACACTTTTTTATAGCACTTATCAAACCTTGATCTTAACGTCTAATTCTGTATGGAGTCTGTACAGGGACACAGGCATCAATCTGGATGACATAGGCACTTGCAGGCATCATAAGGTGCCAATACTTTAGCACTGTTGTACCTTAGAAACACTTTAATCCAGGTCAGGTTCACTTTAAGTTTTCGGATGGACAATGGAGAATCTTGTTCAGCCTATTGGCTTGGTGACTCATATTAGGATTAGCAGACTAATGACAAACAAATTGTTTTTTCTGGTTTACTACTCGTATTATTAATACTACTTTCTATAATTGTCAATTGACCCTATACCTATAGCCAATGTTCAAAATCAATGTTTGATCTCTATAGTTCATACCCATCTCTACCTTTGATATCAATCTTTAGGCTGTCTCTCTGGGATTCACTCTAATTTTTGGCTGTGCTAGCAGTGGAAAATGTGACTGTGCGTTTTCCTTCTTCAAGTCTGTGATGACATAGCTGAGGAAATACAAAGCCTCTCTGATTTAGCTGAATCTAACAACCCTGAAAATATATTAAATCCAAAATTCTCATTAGAAAAAATATTCTACTTTCCGAAACCATTAAGTTTCTTTTTAAGGGCAATTCCGACTGACTGTGGCAAGGTGTACAGAATAGTAGAGAGACACCTAAAAGGTTAAAGAGTAAAAGAATATTTAACTATGGAAATATACCAAACCAATGTGTTTTTAGGGATATAATGTTCTTCCTTAATCAGGGCTTCGAGGTCTGGTTTGAATAAAGTGATGGACTCGGGAGGGTAAATGGAGAGTAATTCAACATGGAAGTAGACTGGCCCTCACCTCCAAAAGTGTACTTCAACAACTGCTTGTGTAAGAGCCCTAAACAAGGAAGAACGTTATAGACTTTGTAACAGGCTGGCTCGTTCTCAATGGACTTCTGTGGAGATACACTTGGCCTCCTACAACTATGATGTGGAGCTCTTGTTTTCCCTACACTCCCCTGTATTTACTTGAGGCTCCTATGAGGCCCCTCTGTGTTAGAAAACCACCTACCCAGAGTCATTTTACTCTAGAGCAGTGGTGCCCACAATTTTTGTGTTGAGATCTACATTTCAAATGACGAGATACATGAGATCTACCAACAAAAAAAACCCTCACTCGCGCTCCTTCTCTCTCTCGCTCTTCTAACTGTCTCTCCTCGCTCTCCTGGCTGTCCCTCGTTGCTCTCTTGGCTGTCTCTCCTTGCCATCTCTCCTGTCTGTCTCTCTTTGCTCATCCTCCTGGCTGTCTCTCCTTGCTCTCTCTAAAGTCGCTGCTCTGCAATATCACAGAACATCGGGAAGCTAGGCCTCGTACTTCTCCTTTCGTGCTCAGCCCTCCATCCTAAAGTCGCTGCTCTCATGCTGTCAGCCTCTGCCTTCATGTGTCAGACGCAGCAGATGGGGAGGGGCTAAAAAGACTGTAGGCGGGTTCTCGGGATAGTGAGCTGACTTACAATTGTGATCTACCAGCATCACCTTTGTGAGCTACTGGTAGATCACGATCTACATAATGGGCACCCCTGCTCTAGAGTATGGACTCACACTGAAAAAGTAACTTTGGATCCAGTCCCTCTGACCCATTTTTCTATTCTGGGTGGTTTAACACATAATGCCCTTATAGTATAACATTCTGATTTTTTTTAACATGTAGTTTTGTTAACATTTTTAAACAAATCCTCTAGTCAGTACACAAATCCCCAGTAAAATATGATAATACGCTGCCTGTCCAAAAAAGAAATGTCACCACCTGGATTTAGCTAAGAAAATAGGTCAGAGCCTTCCATTATATAATAGGTCTAGTTTCAGCATTGTTATGTGCCCAAAAATGAGGCCAGCTGCCTACCTGGATATACTGAATGACCAGGTTTTTCCATCAATAGATTTTTTCTATCTTGATGGCACATTGGGCATATTCCAAGATGACAATGCCAGGATTCATCGTGCTCAAGTTGTCAAGGAGCATGAGTTATTTTCACACATGGATTGGCCACCATAGAGTCCAAACCTGAACCCCATTGAGAATCTTTGGGATGTGCTGGAGAAGACTTTACACAGTGGTCCGACTATCCCATCATCACTACAAGATCTTGGTGAAAAATGAATGCAACTCTGGATAGAAATAAATGTTGTGACATTGAATAAGCTGATTGAAATCATGCCATGACTAAAACATGTTGTAATCAAAGCTAAAGGCGGTCCAACAAAATTTTAGAGTGTGTGACTTGTTTTTTTTTGGACAGGCAGTGTAAAATGTTCTCTTGTTATTTCGTTATTTTTTTTTTTACATGAATTCCAGAAATACCATTGCTGAAAAATACTGTATATCTCAGTATTAGTACTCATTCAGCAGCTGGGAGGTTGTGTGTCCTGTGAATTAAATGATATTGTTTCAATCTTTCACAATTCACCTCGGCTCATGCTATCTATCAGTGAGAAGCTTTTAGGCTTGTTCCAGGTTAGATGTTGGGCAATGCTACATTTGGAAGCTGTTGATGAAAATTATGTTTTTTGTTTAGAATTTATGCTCTGACTAGAGTTTAATTTTAAAATAGCAACTTTTTAGCTCCCAATTTCAAAAACAAATATCTATCAATGATCACTTAAGGGCAGTTTAGTTCTTTGCTGCTGCAGCAGTTTGAAATTCAGTAAGAATATTAACAGATTAATTGAACAAATCTCTTTTTCAACAGACCTGCTGTATAGTAAATGATTTGCACTTATCTGACTGTTGTATCTCATACGACAACAAATGAGGTGATGTATGAGCTGCTGGGACTTGGCTGATATCATTATTGTTTTTAATTATGCTACATCTCGCATCAAATTAAATAAATTGAAAGAACAAACACTGGCCAATCATGTTCAGCCTTTCTGAATTTTGTGGCAATGCAAGAAATCAACTCCCCTCTGTTCTTACAGTGATTTAAACAATTTTTGACTCACACATAAAAAAAACACAAAAATGACAATTGTCCTGGATCAGCACTTCCCCACTCTATCTTTTATAATGTCAGTGATGGATAATCAAATTTTGGTGGTCTCAAAAATATTTGGGTCTCACATTTGATATATAGCAGTAAAAGATATGACAATTGGTCCAAATTTTTGGTAGATTAATTTGCATTTGACACAAGACATTATGTAGTGTGCAATAGACCTCTAACATAGTTAAGGATCTATACTATATACATTACTATACTACCTATATACTCTAAGGATCTTTACTGGGTTACATTATACAGTACCAGCAGTCTTTATTATTCATCTGTTATGTTCACAAATATATACAAAGCCTTTTATATTGTTATTACCGTTATAACGTTTATCATTATTTTTGCCATGGTTAGCGAAGCTGCCATGCAAGTTACAACCAAGACAAACAGGGTTATTCACAAAAGGGTGAAGGGTTTGGAGAATGCAGGAGAAGCAAAAATAACTGATTTGGAAACATTCTCCAATTCAACTCACTTTTCAGTTCAGCTATGTTGTCCTAGATTGTTCACTTCTCCTGCCTTCTCCAAACTCTTCACCCTTTAGTGAATAACCCTCTTGGTGTGTGTTGTAAAGTAGCCACCACTCCAAGCTCACTCCCGTAATGGAATACAATCTCTCGTTTAGTTAGCTTATTTGTATTGAAGTTAAAGTCCATCACGGGAGCGAGCTTGGAGCGGTGACTACTTTACAACACACACAGGGACCATGGGGAACAAAAGTAGCCACCTTCCAGAAGGAAGGACAGTGTTAGCACCAATTCAAAGGTGATTTGAGGATCTACAGCTGAGTGATCCATAAATAAGATACATTTTTGGTAATAGTTGTGGTACTTGAATGTATTTTTAAGATTTAACTCCTGAGTTTAGTGTCACTTTAATTTCACTTTCCTCATTGACTCTAATGCATTTTGCAAAAAATGCAAAATTTCATTAAAAAATCCCAATTTTCACGGAAATCTTGCTCCTCCCTACATAAAGTATGCAACATCAAAGGTTGGTTTAAGCTTTTCACTTACAATAATACGATTTGAGTGTGGACAAAATGGGAGGAGTCTGCACACTTAGGCATCATAAATTTGTGTGTACCTAAGACAGCATGAACTGTAAATACAGCCCTACCAATAAAGCAATGTATAACTGACCTGACCCATAAGAATCCGTTCGTTCTCCAAAGAGAAACACTTTGATATTTAATCCTTCTACAGAATGTTGTGTATATATGCACAAGACACTTTGACACTGTGGGTATTGTGAGCCTGGGTATAATTATTGGTTTGGGTGCTGCAGCTCCTGTGTGGAGCTGCTATCTACGAATGAAAATATTTAGCCGTCAGATAGCATCCTCAGAAGTGTTAGTGACTGGTTTAATAGGGGATTGAGCTCAGCTGGAGGGACTGAGCTGGCTTTCAATCTGACCTTGACATATAAACAAACGTACGAGAGGACAGCAAAACATGACTTATTATTTCAGAGCAAGAATTAATAAACCAGATATAGAGAGGAGATATTCACAAAGAGCTGTCCCTTGGGGGGTACACATTGACCTTTATCAGCCTAGACCTCATTCAGCAGATATCACCTCTGCTCTCTGAAATATATCCAGCTCCAGCTGGACAATTCATAAATTCTTCTATGGAAAGTTTATCTGCACTTCGTTTAGAATTACAGCTTGAAATAAAAAATGTTGATCAGAAAGTGATTGTGCATTACTTGAGCTGCGGGACATATTACAAGGACATTGGATTTTTTTTATGAAAAAGTCTGAAATAAGAGATGTCTACACTATATTGCCCCTTATGAACTAATCAGGTTCAAAGCTTCACATGACAGTGACAGTGGATTGTGCCAGAAGTTATGATAGGTAAGTACCTTAAATGCCATAAAGTGACATTAAACTCAGGAGTTAAATCTTAAAAATGCATTCAAGTACCTTACCTATTAACAATACTGGACTTAATTTGTGTATCACTCAGCTGTAGGTCCTCAAATCATCTCTGAATTCATACTGACACTGTTGTTCCTTCTGGAGGGTCGCAACTTTTGTTCCCCATGGTTCCTGTGTGTGTTGTAAAGTAGCCACCGCTCCAAGCTCGTTCCTGTGATGGACTACAATATCATCATCACCGGAGCTATCTTGGAACAGTTGCTACTTTACACCACACACAGGGACCATGGGGAACAAAAGTAGCCACCCTCCAGAAGGAAGGACAGTGTCAGCACCAATTCAGAGATGATTTGAGGATCTACAGCCGAGTGATATACAAATAAGCTATATTTTTGTTAATAGTTAGGTATAGTTAATAGCTGTATGTTCAAGATGCAAGCTTGCGACTGTGGCCAGAAGTAACGCAGAGAGAAGAGTCTTCCGAGGACTCGTCGAACAGAACCTCTGAGCATAGCAGGAGACCAGAAAATCGACACTCCTGGAAGTGTCAGATTCCGTAGATCATTTAGATGCTGCTTTCTCTTCAACTAAGATTGACAGAACTAGCTATTACAGCTGAACTCTGGGCTGTAAAAAACTATCCATGCAGTGGGGGCTTGCCACACTGCAGGGGGTTAAATGCTCACTTAGTCTAAGGGTAGAGAGATAAAAATATACTTGCCCTATTCTTTGCTCTGGCAGGCTCTATATGGATCTATATTTCAATCTGTATTTGTGAAATAAATGAGCTGATTTAGATGCAACATTTACTGCTAGGACATGAAGAAATAATTTGTATACCCCACCAACTAACCTTAAATAATAACCTTCAATTTGTGATGATAGTGATGACGTGAATACAGAAAACACTGTACAGAATTAGTTTTGAAATAAGAACTTGATAATTATGGGCAACCATAAGTAAATAAATGTTTGCAAATAATGTAACCAGTTGTTGCATCTAATGCTACAGCTGATCCTAAATAAGGGCTATCTATTTATTGATAGCATATGACAGAGGGGGTTTGTTTTATGTATGTTTAGTTTAGCTAACATATTGGAGAAACTATGTGATTGTTTACAGCTTTTTAAAGGGAAGAGCCTTTTACTTTTCTGTTAGCCAAATCAGGAATTAAAATACCTAAGAATCCCAATAGTAGAGTGATAAGAACAAGCACAGGTCTGCAAAAATGTAACTCTTCTCCAATTTTTGTTATTTGCCCTTGGAAAATTTGAAGGTAATCGGATGTAAATGGAGGCACGTCCATTTATATCTGCCTGCCCATAGATTAACAGTGATCTTCCGATTAGATTCTTCTGAAAAACTGACAGGCGGATCGGTACAGTATACAGTTTCCTTAAGTGGCATCTGTTGCAAAGTTTCTTACCTGGAGGACCAGCACTTCCTGTTGCAGACTGACATGGCTAACATTGTCTCACATTGTCAACCTGCTGTGTGCACTCATTCAGTTGGCCATTGGGCTGCCTATCTGATGCAGGCTGACAGTGTCAATGCCTCTCAATTAGCAGTGCACATGGAGGCATTAGTGCTGTCAGCCTGCAAAATGAATAACTGTTACTGTCAGGATTTTGGAAAACAGTATACAGTGAGGCATGATAGCAAACATTTAGTTAAAGACATCTGAGGTTCACATACACTTCAAGTGAAGAAATCCTTTCCAATAGGGACACAGATAGAGATTACATCCCATTAGAAGATCTGAGCCTTGCTCACTGTTCTATAAAATGTTTCTATTGCTCTATGTATCTGTGCTGAAGACATTTCTCCTCACCCCTTGTCTCTGGGGCAGCATGTGAAGTAATCCTTCCCAATTTGAGCACAGACAGCAATTAAACTAGACAAAGGTTCTTCCCCACTCTACTATAAAAAAGTGTTTTTAAAAGTATCCCTACAAAGTGATTTCCTCTCAGTTATTGTCTTAGTGACTTCCATCATTGGATCACAAAGTAGAGAATATCCTCACCAACAGGGACAAAGACGTCATAAACCCAGCATCCCGTACTGTATGCAGCCTGGCCTGTAAAAAATGAGTGTAAGGCTGTCCATGCATGCTCACTAACATCCCATAGGCTTGAATTGAATATTGCTCCAACAATACGGGTACAACTTATTCAAGTCTATGGTACCTTAGTGTGCAGGTACACCCAGCCCACCACTAAATATTTACTGTCCAGGCTGCAGACATTGAGAACGCAGCCACGGGAGGAGTTACGTATAGACCTGTTGGGGTGCGGTGGGTGGAATGTGTACACTGATGTGCTTCGGAAGGGGAGCCAGGGATTTCTTTCTAATAAATGAACACGTTTTTTTTTAAAAATACACCATTGTTAGAGCAGATGTGATGGAGCCATGATTGACCTTTTTACTAGGAATCCATCTGGATTAATTGAACTGGTTATTTTTTATCTCCTGACTACTGGAGTCCATGGACCTTTATTTTCTGAGAAATCGTCTGCCTTGCATTATTCATCTGCCTTTGAGAGGAATGTAAAATCTTGGCTTTCAGTGTGCAAATCCAAAAGGCAATGCGAAGTGTAAAGACTCTCTGCAATGAGATTTAACTGTACTTTTGGCAAAAGTGAAAAAAGATGGCTTGTACTCAAGGTGCAATTTGCGCATTCATTGCACTACCCTATTTTTTTAATGAAATAAGCCGCAATAAATAAATACTACATTTTATTTTGAACCACGCCTTGTTTATTCTCTTCTTAGATTACAGTATGCAGGAAAGTGGAAAGTAACAAGTAGCAGTCCTCTTAGCATGTGAACTAGTCCCCCATGTGCCTGATTCTCATTTCTGGAATGAAAATGGAAATGCAGATATTGTGGATTTAAAGGGTGAGCCCATCCAAAGTTAAGCTTAGTCAACCTCTGGCTTCTTATAGGTCTTAGATATTCCCTCAGCAAGATCTCCCTCTCATAGTTCCAAATTTTGTTTCTGCCCTCCTGGAAAATTCGGGTGTTGCCGATCACTTTGTTTTCCAGGTTTTCCTTTTGCCACCTACAATATAAAAAATAAATTAAAAAAAACATTCAACTGTGTGAAAGGGAACTTGAATAACTCAAGCAAAGTTATCTCACCCTGAGAGATAGAAAAAAATGCAAGTGGTTTAAATACTTAGCATCTACCAAAAATGGAAAAACAGTTTTGGGTGTACTGGCCCTTTAAAGAAGATGTAAACCCAATTACAAAAATCTCATATAATCTATAATGTGTTAATACAATTTAAAAAAAAGATGCTTTGACCATTGAAATCTCTACCCTTTATCAAAATAATACCTGTTGATCGTGCCATGATGGTTCTTGTTCACTTCCTGCTATTGGGTGACCCTGCTCTGTCCCTGTCTGACAGTTGCCCTCCTGAGTTATATCCCATCACATGCACTTCCAATGGAAATTATAAGTGGCCATGACAATGCACATTACACAATCATGTTCCACTGTTGTCAGCATCAAGAGCCCTACCCTGATAATTGACATGCAGCTGCCGCTAGACTAATATTCTAAAAATGGCTATTCGGCAAACCATATTTTATATACACTGCCTGGCCAAAAAAAAAGACCACTTTAGCTAAGCAAATAGGTAAGAACTTTCCATTGGATAATACTGTAGGTCTAGTTTCAGCAACGTTATGTGCACAAGAATTGAGTTCAGCTGCCTGAATATACTGAATGACCAGGTTTGTGCATTAATGGATTTTTTCTTCCCTGATGGCACATTGGGCATATTCCAAGGTGACAATGCCAGGATTCATTGGGCTCAAATTGTGAAAGAGTGGTTCAGGGAGAATGAGACATCATTTTCACACATGGATTTGCGCACTACAGAGTCCAGACCTGAACCCCATTGAGAATCTTTGGGATGTGCTGGAGAAGACTTTACAAAGTGGTCCGACTGTCCCATCATCACTACAAGATCTTGGAGAAAAATGAATGCAACTCTGGACGGAAATTAATGTTGTGACATTGCATAATCTTATTGAAAGAATGCCACGGCGAATGCATGCTGTAATGAAACTAAAGGTGATCCAATAAAATATATTAGAGTGTGTGACTTTTCTTTTTTTGGCCAGGCAACGTAGTTTACATCTACTTTAAACATTCACGTAATGATGTTGTATAAACACACATTAAATTGAACAAATTGACATCTGCTTATTTCCGTTAATCATGTAATTAAAATAAACCAACAACCATGCTGCCACCACCACCCAAAAGAAGGAAAACAAACCCCCCATACAGCTCATAATATGTAAAAGTAATCACTATTAACCTTATCCATAAAATGATATCTAATTTGTAGCTGTGTATACATTTTAATCCAGCAAAATATAAGATGCTTCACGGTCGTATACAGGGCTTCTATCGTGGAAGAGGTTAATGTTTTATTTGCAAAAAAATGGGGTACTCTGGAGTATTGCTCACGATGTTCTCTATGATACACTTACTGTAAGTGGTGGTATGTCAGGAGAGGCCGTCTGTCTATCTGTGA
Organism: Nanorana parkeri; assembly: GCF_000935625.1. Classification (NCBI taxonomy): domain Eukaryota; kingdom Metazoa; phylum Chordata; class Amphibia; order Anura; family Dicroglossidae; genus Nanorana; species Nanorana parkeri. Next base: position 1,055,549 of record NW_017306655.1, on the reverse strand, counting down.
AGAGTTGACATGGTGGATTAGGTTTCTTTGTGGGACGTACACTTTGGGTGACCCCGCTGTGTGTGCAGGCTGTTGGCTGTAGGATGGAGAATTCAGAGATTTGATCAGGAAATTCTGCGTGAGAAGACTGGATGAACGTTTGATTAGCGGAGAGGTTAAATCACCATCAGATTGGCAGAGTGGGGTCTCTGTGGATGGGACCAGAGTGTCTTCCTGCAGCTGAACCGAGGCTGTTTTAATTATACGTCGCACACTGGGGAGTTGCCAAGTCCTTCATTTCTCACTAGCACATTTCACTTCTTCCCCATGAACTCTTTCGCCGCCAAACTGAGCACTGTTTTGCAGCCAGTTTTCAGGAAGAACTCAGATCTAATTAAAAAGCAGGATATTATTTTAGTTGATTGCTGAAATCACTAAATATAACCAGCTAACACTTATACATACTTTTTTCAGCAATGGGAAAGCCCAGATATGCAGTTTACTACCTAACTCCTTCACAAAGCATTTGCTTCTGTCCGCTCTTCCACTACATGCTAAATCACAACACAACTTAAAGGACAAGTGCATTTTAAAGCAAAGTGCACTGATCCATTTGGCCCCTTTAAGATGACCTCTCCAATACCACCCTCCCTCTGCAACTTACCAAGTCTCGGCAGGCCTGTTTGTTTAGATCCGGTGGCAGATGTCACCTTCTCCTGGCCACGCCTGCATAGTACATCCCCATGACCCATAGAAGTCAAGAGCGAGACTCCTATGGGGCTTCTCTCCTGCAGGTAAATGAGCCCCATAGATGTCAATGCAGGATGTGCCCGCTGCAGTATATAAACAGACAACAGGTCGGCCCCATCAGAACTCTGCAAGTATCTGTGCAGGGGGAAGGTGGGATGGGGGGAACCTTCTTAAAGGGGCCACAAAGATAAGTGCACTTTGTTTTCAAGTAAACACTCAAATTCTTTTTTTTCAATATTGAATCCAGATAAAACAAATGTACATTGCCCAGTATTTCTTTATATTTTTGCCCAAGCACTTACAGGCATCATGTTTCCAAACAGCTCCAACTCTCTCATTATGGCTTTCCTGAACTTCCTGTGCATTACAAGATCATAAGGGACAGAGAAGTCTCCAGCAGCCATCCATTTACTAGCTTGGGGTAGGGAGAAAGGTGGAGCAAGGAGCAGGGGCATGTCTGTCTTGCCTTGCTATGCCTGTGTATTTGTGTAGACACACACAGTTTTTTAGCACACACAAGGGTGGCTTCATAGGACCCTGCAAGAGAAAGGAGCCGAACTAAAGCAGGATATCATGGCCAGTGCTCAGGATACCAGATGATTCTGCAGAAAACTAAAACTTTGAAACATCAAAAAGCAGCATCCATTGTAAGTGATTTCAGCAGAATTTTAAATATCTTTATAAACTTTTGACTTTAATGACACTTTAAAGTGCACTTATCCTTTAAGCTGGCTGTCACTAGAATTTAATTCAAATACACATTCAAAATCATTCGTCAGAACATTCGATCTTCCCATTGAGTCAACTTATTTTGTTTAAAAGTCCTTAAAAATTTTATCCAGACCTGCAACTTGAATGGAATCCAAGATGTGCTAAACAAGTTTCCTTTGTGCCTAGCACATACGCATTACAAAATATATGATATTTTTTCTGAATGTAAATCACATTCGCGGTTAGAAGTTCATTCGTTTATATAAGATATGTGAAAGATTTTTCACCCTGCTCCTTCAATTTTCCTCATCACTACATTCAAAAATGTATAATATTGAAGATGTCTGTTGCAGACCATACAGCATTGAGACCAATGGAAACAGGATAGGTACTCAAAGTGAACGCCACGGATGGCGCTGTGCAAAACCTCAGAAGATAGGCGCTGTGAAGATAGGTCACCAGCAACCCAAATGCAAAAAAATAAATGTTTATTGCAAAACGTCACATGGGTCAAAATTGCCTTGATGAAAGGACCTTGCGTGGCCTCGAAACGTTGGCAATTTTGACCTATGTGACGTTTTTGCAATAAACAATACTTTCTTTGCATTTGGAGTGCTGGTGAACTATCTTCACATCTCTACATTCAAAAACAAACATCGATCAGACCCACTAACCATAAGAAAATTCAACGAACGTTCAGAAAAAGATCTTTTTTTTTCAGATTAATTTTTATTGTGACAAAATACATAATATAAACATTGCCAAGGAGGTAAAACACCATTTTGTTTTTGTCTTTTCTTCGGGCTCCAAGTGAGAAGATAATTTTCGAACAAAATTCAACTGGTGCATGGCCAGCTTCACACAGGGAAGAAGCTTCTGTTGCTTTGTGCTTTTTCCTGTTTCACAGCTACTTGAGTTTTCAGCTGCAGACCGCAGTTAAAATTCAAATTTCTGCACATGGGCCTAAGAATTAAAACATAGGATATTATAATCACGAATATTTTTATTTCATAGTATGCATTGTAATTTTTCCAAATCTATAATAAACCCATCTTAGATCCTTATATTACTTGGCCGGGTTCTTCTTTCACTCTTCAAAAATTGATTTTCCCTAAAACTTTTTACATTGCAGCCTTTCTATAACTACTTATTTTCTCCTGTTACACCGAGTAACCTCCCTAAGTAGTTCTGCCAGTGGTGCTAAATTACTCTGGATATCCCATTTTTAATAAAATTGTGTCTCTTATAGGAACCAGCTTGAGCTGGTCAGACAGGGCCACTGTAATCTAATTTTATTTTTATTTTTACCATGGAGAACTGATCGTACAGGCAGGCAAATTCTATTACTAATGTGTTCTACAGCAACTGATATGTACCTTTATGTTGGATTATCTTTCTCAGTGTGCTCAATCATCTTTTATAAAGATTATATAAAATAATACCTGTATAGCATTTCTATTTCTGCTGCCTATCAAGTTCTAACACTGTTGGGGATTAGGTGTTGGGCACAGTTGAGTATTTTTTTTGCTTCTTCATTTTACTTTGGATAATGTAAGAGTTCATATGTCAGACATCGGTAGTCTTCTTACATTGGAAGCGGCACAATTCAGTGTTATGAACATGGGACTGTGAGGCATTCATTATTCTGCCACCAGCACTGTGTATTACTGCAATTTTCACATTTTGACTTGCATGCTGGAATCTCACCAGAAAACATACCCACCTACACTGCAAAACCAGCGTTTTCCTGCTGTGAGCCACCCACCAATCCACTGCAGTGGTCCAGATCCTCTGCCACCATCTTCTTCTGTGATGTCATCAGCAGCCAACTGGCTCTTTTGGGTTCTGCAGCCAACCCCCAATGATGCATGGCCAGGTCCACCCACCCGCTGCTGTGAGTCCTTGCTCCTGCAGCCTCCTGGTATATGTGACAGAGATATTCCCTTAGATCGCGGAAACAGGACACGTCATTCTCGCTAGGGGACGTGGCCAGCCAAATAACACAGTAAAAAATAAAAATCTCCCCCTCTACCTTTATTTATTGCAGAGGGAAGATTGCAGGGAGCTAAAGTGGCCCTGACTGCAGTGGTGTATCCAGGGTATGGCACATGCCATGGGTGCCACTTGAAAGGGGGGGGGGGGTGCTGCTCCGTGGGTCAGTGAAAGTTTGCCGACCAAGCTGACTTTTTTTCTCTTTCCATCCCTCTCCCATACACATCTCCACCATGACGTCATTGGTTGCCAGGAGCTGGGCAGGACGCTGGCCAGAGTGTCCAGGGTTGCTCAGAGCTGGGTGGGGAGATGTGCATGGCCCTTACACAGAGCTAGGCAGCATGCCAGGGGCACCATTTTTTGTAGATAAACTTGCTTTAAAGCCTAATAATTTGTTTTTATATAGTTTTGGATAAAGTGAGGAAGAGTTAACATTTCTGTCAGGTTTTTATTTTTTCCTGTCCCTGCGATGCCCGATTTCTCATAAGAAATTAGGGTTTCAGATGTCACCGGGACAGGAAGGCACCGTAAAAATACAAACATTGCCAGACGTTCTAAGGGCTTATAGACACAGGCGTATTGCAGAGCAAACACCAGGTATTTTCATACAGTATAAAATAGGCCTGTGCTCGTGGCTCCTGGGGCCACAGCTGCTGCGGTTTTCTGTCCATAGATTGCTATGGACAGAAAAACTGTGTACTCTGGTAAATGCCAGCAAAAACCAGCTAGCTGCATATGTGTAAATTTACAAGAAATTTAGTACTGAATTTTGTCAGTTATGCACAACTTGTTTGACACCACTGCTCTTGAAAGAGAAATACAACATGTGTTCAGAGTTGCTTGCATTAAGTAATGGGTATGGTGTAGTAATTAAAGTGCATCTCTAGCTGAATCTTTTTATTTTAGTTTTGGAAAATGTGGGGAGGAGTTAGATCACCAGTCCGGTTTTTATTGCAGTCTGTCTCTCCATGCTGGGGAGAATAACCCTCTCTGTTAGTCCTGGAGACCGTTGCTTCTTGGCCAGAAAGTGAGGGAAAATCAAAAATGTTATCGTTGTCACCAGAACAGGAGGTGAGGAGAAATCCCCTCTTAGACAGTTGTCTCTGGAACAGGTTTCCCCATTGGAAGTTTTCCCCTTACCGCTTGCTCTGATAAAAACTCCAAAATTGTGAATCTCTAGTACAAATAAAGAATGTGAATCTACCTAACCAGGGCACAGACATCAATAAAACTTGACTGAGCTTCGAACCATTTCCATTAAAAAAAACAAAAACATTTTTAACTGCAGATATACTTTAACCTCTTGCCGTCCGCCCGTAGTAAAAACACCAGTTGACGGCACCCACAAGGCACAGTATCGCAGTCTCCAGACGGCAATTTTTTTCTGCTCGCGCGCGCCCCCTAGCGGGCACGCACGGGCAGAAAAGACCCGCTAATGCACACA
>NW_017306655.1:1025643-1050312 GCF_000935625.1 Nanorana parkeri | reverse complement strand
CTTTTAAAGCGTCGCCTAGGGCCAATTTTGGGTATTATCGTTTTTTGAGGTTTCGCGCGCGCACGCAATTTTAAGGCTTGACATGTTTAGTGTCTTTTTACCCGACGTGACCCCATCTTTTATATTTTACCAAAAAATTGGGTAATAATAAATGTTTTATCATTTAATATAGGGGAAACTGTTTTTTTTTTTTAAATTTCGGTAATTTTTCCTTAATATAGTAAAAAAATAAAACCCCCAGTGGTGAATAAATACCACCAAAAGAAAGCTCTATCTGTCCCCAAAAAAGGGTATAAAATTCATTTCAGTACAGCGCTGCATGACGGAATAAATGTCAGTCAAAGTACCGCAGCGCTGAATACTGAAAAATGGCCTGGATGGGAAGGGGGTTTAACACCGCGGATGTCAACTGGTTAAATATGCTTTATTGCTGGGTATGATACACACCAGTTGCAGTGCACCACAAGGCACAGTATCGCATTGAGGTATGAATGAAGAATAGAGCATGTCCATTTTTGTTCATTCCTGGGTGTTGGTGGCCCATTCCTATCTTCACAGTTATGCTACACGGAGGTGTGAATGGACCCGTAAACTGTTATCCTATAAATTATTGCATTTGTTATTCTTAGAAAAGAATATGAGAACAAGGGAATAGTGGGGAAAAAGGTTCCAATGGGTTAAGTCATTCAGTTTTTGGGTATTAATTCTTCTAGGCCCATGCAACTAAGTTGGCAGGACTATTTGGCTTCATACTTTGGGGTGAAAGGTGTCCATCTTTCTCATCTCAGAAAGTTGGGACATATGCTATATACATACTGAAACTGCTGATGTTTTAATTTGTTTTTTTATGTAGTTTTGTAAGCTTTTGTCCTTCATTACAATAAAACACGTCCAATGTTGTCCCTAAGTATCGAATTAGCTTCAATTAATTGGATTATTCATATTATTATAACTGAGCACTCATCACCCCAAACACTCTAAAACTGTCAGAACAGAAAGGTCTGTCCCATCCGGAAGCTCTTACATTGCTCTAACAGTACATCTGTAAACATTTTACAGTAATGGATTGACCTGGGCTTTGTGATCAGATTAGTAAAATAACCAAAACTAACGTTCCAAGCTAAAAAGCCATGTCTGAAAACAAAAATATTGTCAGGTCTCTGGGGACGGCGAATGTGCTAATGTGATTTCAGTGTGTAAGTTGAGACATCTACAAGGTGGCGAGAGAGTCAGCCAAATCATCTCTGTTTACCGAAAGCCATTTGTCTTGTGTCCAGTGGCACCAGCATTGCAGATTATTAAACCCAAATCACATCAAAGTGTCTCAAAAGGGGAAGAACTGGCTGCGTTCATTCAGGAGACCATAGGGAATTTGTTAATATTGGGTTATCTTTTCTGGAGGAAAACTGTTGGTAGTAAACCTCTGCAATGCTATTCAATAAATGGAAACTTTGTATTAGTTTATTACAAAATCCCATATAATGGAACAATTGTGTGCCTGGAAGTTGCCATAATGTTAAGGCCTCATGCACGTGGCTGTAAAAAATGTAACGCAAAGCGTCTTTTTGTTTAGGGATCAGAATGCAGGTACTGTATATTGTTTTCAATAAGAACATGTGTTCAGATCTGTAAAATCTGCGTCTTAGTACATAAATGCTTTTGCACATACGTATGTAAATCCATGTTTATGCACAGACTCGTGTGAGCTCATAAATAAGTCCAAACAAGAAACTTACACTGAAAACAGGGCAGGGGGAATGGAATGCACTCATATATGTTTACCAGGGGTGTCCCTATACATGTTGCCACCTTTTAATGGTGAATATTTAAATTTTTAAATGAAATTCTACTAGTGTTCTACCAATTCTACTAGTGTATGGCCAGCTTTGCACAGTGCTTCCTGTTTTCTGAATGACGGTAAAGTAAAGCAAGGATAAGTATGTGCAGCTGGTTCAGGTAAGTGAACCCGCAGCTTTGCCCTTTACGATGAAAGCATAGGTTCAATTTCAGGAGTCCTACTATTTCTTCTACAACATTGATTAGATTTTAGCACAGTGCAATGTTTACCTGATAGCATTGGTTGCTCACAGATTGCTTTTACCAATTGCCTGGAATTGCTGTTGAAATCTGACTGGTTGCAATTGGTTAGTGCCCTATATACATTCCATTTGTACATTCGCCATCCAAAGGGAATGTTTAGTGGTTCTGTTAATGGTTCTTTCTTTATTTATTATGGTCAGGACCAAATAGGAATTTTAAAAATGCATTTTGTTAGTTTAAATATGAAATATTGTATATTAACCATTTTGACTCTGGAGCAATTTTTTAATTTTTGACTCAAATGTTAAAATCTGAATTTTTGGCTAAAAAAATTACTTACAAAAGGTGAACTTGTGTCAAGTTAATAGATACCAAAATTGCCTCAAAACTGTGTGCACCCCGACTACAAATTAGGGTACCCAAAATAATCAATAGGTGACGCTTTAAAAGCCATTACCACTCATAAGTTTGGAGTTAAGGTCAGTCAGGAGTTTAACTTTAAAAATGCATTCAAGTACCTTAGCTATTACCAATACTGAACCTTATTTGTGTATCACTCGGCTGTAGATCCTCAAATCATCTCTGAATTGGTGCTGACACTGTCCTTACTTCTGGAGGGTTTTGTTCCCCATAGTCCCTGTGTGTGTTGTAAAGTAGCTCCAAGCTCGCTCCCGTGATGGACTAAAATCTCACGTTTAATTTACTAATAATCTATATTGAGACTGTAGTCTATCACAGGAGCGAGCTTGGGGCGGGGGCTACTTTACAACACACACCCACAAAGACCATGGGGAACAAAAGTAGCCCCCCTCCAGAAGAAAGGACAGGTTTTTTTTTCACTTAACATTATTGCTATCACATATCACATGTGATAGCATTGCCAAGGTGACAGGTACACTTTATGGAGACATCGGGGTCTACCTCTGCTCCAGCCAAATGAGCACAGGACTGCAAGGATTTTGACGTGGAAATGCTCAGATCTGAGCGCTTCCTGGTGTACATTCTGCAGAGGACATTGGAAAACAGGAGCTCAGAGCCTGCTGCCCACAGTAGCAGCCATGTGCTTGTTTTAGCCACTTGAAGCCTGGACATACAAGACAAACTGCTCGATGTGATAATGTTTTTAGGCCATGTTAAATGCTGATTAATTCACTTCTAGTGGATTAAATTCCTTGATGTTTAAAAGTTTTAGCTTCCTGTAGGATCAGATGGTTCTCTGAGCACTGTACCAGATATCCTGTCTTAAAGTGGCTCCTTACCCTTGCAGAGTCCTATGGAGCAACCCTAGTGTGCTTCCACAACCACATAGGCACAGCAGGCCAAGCCACTTCCCTACCCCTTGCTCCTGTCTCCTCCCACCTCCCTTCTCCTCCTTCCTTCTTCCTCTTCAAGTTGGTAGATGGGGAGCTACGGATGACTGTGCTCTCTCTTGTCATCTTGTACTGCACAGGGAGTTGAGGGAAGTTGAGCTAAGAGAGTTGGAGCCAGCTATTTGGAAACATGATGACTGTAAGTGTTTGGGCAAAAATGTAAAGAAATACTTTGCTGGGAAATTTATGTTTGCTTGATCTGGATTCATCACTAAAAAGAGATTTAGAAGATTATTCACTAAAGAGCTGAAGGATCCAGCCGTAGCTTCAGCTGATCATTTGACTCGCTTCGGCCGCCTCTGCCCTTTGGTTCTGTCGAACCGAAGTGCTGCTGTACAAGCTATTTCCAATAGCCCATAGAGCAGCCGAAGACAGCCGAGCCGAACGCATATGCTTCAGCTCGGCTGTGTGGTAGTGACAGGCGAAGCGTGGAGAAAGGTCGACCAAAGCCGACCTTTCCTTATGAAAATGACAGCTGGGCGAAGACAGCCCTGGTCTCACGGCTCGCTCTGCCCAGTTTTAATGACAGATCAGCGTCCCCAAATGACCTGGGGACACTGATCTGTCATTAAACAATAACAACTGGGTGGAGCTGGCCATGACGTCATGGCTATTCACTCACTGCCGTTCGGCCCCTATGAGAATAGGGGCGAACGGCAGCGAGGGAGCTGCCAGAGCTTTGGCTCAGCCGATCCAGATGTTGGATCGGCTGAGTCAAAGTCCCTCTGCACTTTGGCTCAGCCGAACATGGAATGCACTTATTACGCAGGGCAGGCAAATGGGCATTTGGGAATTGTGGTCAAACGTTAGTATTCAAAGCAAAGGAGGCGGGCTATCATGAGAACCTGTTACTTTGCCCTGAATGGGCATACTGACTTTCCAATTTTTAAAAAGGTATAGTGGTGTTCTACATATTTTTTTTCAGAATTTATTATGCCCAGGACCAGGAGTAAAACAATACAAGTTAAAAATACACTGTATCATTATATTTAAAAGGTAGGTTTCCATCCTACCAAAGCAACTTGCTAGACAGATGTTTAGATAAATAGACAAGAAGTAAATGGTTTGCTTTGTACCCAAAATTGACTGATGTATTGCACTCTGCTAATTGATGGACTTTCACAAATAGTATTTGTTCAGCCCTTTCAGAAGCAAAGCAAGTGATATGACATTAAAAGACTGCAGAGACACTTTGTGTGTGAAATGTCTATAGTACCGACCCGCAGAGTAATGAGTGTGTGACATGGCTGAGCGAGCGCAAGCTCACAAGCGTGCAGGTGTGCGTGAGAATAGCCTGGCAGCCTTCAAATTCCCCCTCCTACCCCTGTTAATGGAATGGTATTAATTTCACTAGAATATTATTCCATACAGGTCTCTCCACACTACAGTTGCACCTACTGAATATAATTCCACATCACTTATTGATCAGAAGGATCGGTGTGAGGGAAGAAAGTAAAACAAAATGGCAGCTCAAAATTGCACGGCAGTCAGGTCTTCACTGAGCAAACCAAAATGCTTGCGCATATAGTGAAATGAGTGCATGGCTCAATAGCCATCTACATGGCCCTACTGTATGGGGTTCATTTATAAAAGTTGCCCCTAGATAGCGTGCTGAGCATAAGAATTTCCTATACTTGTCAGTGCCATCTAATGGCACTAGTGTTGTGCAAATGGCATCTGCCGAGCAGAACATTTATAAATGAACACCAACGTGTTAGAGTCCGAGAAGGTTTCTGACTCACGATGGGACCAGCATTACTGCATATGCAGTGCTATAGGCAAGTGCAATGTATCATGAATATGGTAGTTATTATTATACAGGATTTATATGACACCAACAGTTTACTCAGTGCTTTACAATATAGGGAAGACATTACAATTACAATACCATTCAAGACAAGATGGTAAGGAGGGCTAGTTTTCAGAGAGCAGTACATGATGTGACCGCAATAAACGTGCAGTGCTTGTAACCAGAGACAGGAAGTGAAGAAAGTCTCCATGGGTGGCGGGCCAGGATAATGAAAGTCAAGGAAAAAATGGTATGCAAGCTTTGTGTGCATATCCAGAATCATGTGGGGATGTGTAGGGTATTAATTGGCTCCTGTCTTAATTTGCCCAGTATATACAGTATGCATATGAGATACGGAACTTGGACTGTAAGCCCCTCAAGGGCAGGGACGGATGTAAATGTACAGAATGTAAAGTGCTGTGTGAATTGTCAGCATTATATAAATACCTGTAATTAGGGATGTTCAGATACCAAGTACTGTACTGGGTACATGTACAAGTACAGATACTTTTCCAGCTCCAGGACTAGACTAGAGAAAAATTCAAAAGTTAGGAGGCAGCTGTCATTTGTAAGGAGCATACAGAGCTCCTGGGATTTGTACATCTCTGTTTTATGTATGATATTTTTTTTATAAATATATATAAGCGATGCACCGATACCATTTTTCCAAGTACACGTGCTGATACTTGTCCAAGTACTCGCAGATACAAGTACTGATACATTTTTGTTTATTGACAGTTTTTCTAAAACAATACAGACTAATGATTTTAGGACAGTGGTGAAGCGCCAGAGCCAGGTCCCAGCTGCAACTTCTGCAACCCTGGTAGTGCTCATGAAAATGCCAAGTATCTGCACTGGTATCGGCACTGGTATCTGGACATTCCTACCTGTGATAAGAACATTATGGTTTAGATAGTGTTTATGATGAGGGTTTAGTAACACTTTAAAGCCCCAATCCAACCCAAACCTTTTTTTTATCTTGCAAGTAGGCTTTGAGCCTCTGTCAAGTTTTTAATGACATGTGTGTCCCTATTGAACAAGACAGGGCATGATGGGAAATTTCTCCAAAAGGGTTATATACAAATTCTTCCCCAAAACTGAAAAAAAGGAAATCTTGGTGAGCATTGATTTGTAAGGAATACATGACTCTAGCTAAGAGTTAACCTACATTGACTCTAAAGCTAACTATACACTGTAAGATTTCTCTAGTTCAGTCCCGTGGGCTAAACAAGAGTGATCTTTAGATTCTCCCATCCATGCTGTACAGCGCAGATAGAGGAATGTCCACTGCCAGTTATTCTACTGAGCAGCCGCTGCTCTGGCAGCTGCTGAATATCTAAACACTGCCTACAGCGGATTGGATGCAGTTATTGTTCAGCCAACAATTTACCACCTGGCTCCTTGGAAAAAGGACTTTTTTTAATCGGATGGTGGTGCCCATGCCACCCACAGCTATAGTAGGAAATAGCCTGGAACCCATGTAAGGTTTTTTTGATCCAAGAGACTGACGTGCATGCATTGGGTCTGATCTAAGGTTTGAAGTGCATGCATTGGAGCTGATCTGAGGTCTGAAGTGCATGCATTGGGGTTGATCTGAGCTCTGAGGTTTATGCACTGGGGCTGATCTGACGTCAGAAGTGTATGCACTGGGGCTGATCTGACGTCAGAAGTATATGCACTGGGGCTGATCTGACGTCAGAAGTGTATGCACTGGGGCTGATTTGGGGGCTGAAGTGTATGCGTTGGGGCTGATTTGGGGTCAGCAAAGGATGCGTTGGGGCTGATTTGGGGTCAGCAAAGGATGCATTGGGTGGCTGATCTGAGGTCTGAAGTTTATGAATTGGGGCTGATCTGAGGTCTGAAGTGCATGCATTGGGGCGCTGATCTGAGGTCTGAAGTACATGTATTGAGGCTGATCAAAGGTCTGAAGTCTGAAGTTTATGCATTGGAGCTGATCTAAGGTCTGAAATGCATGCTTTGGGAGGCTTTTCTGAGGTCTGAAGTGCATGCATTGGTGGGCTGATCTGAGGTCTGAAGTACATTTATTGGGGCTGTAACAAGGACACTCCACTGAAGACCGGAGGTGCAAGTACAATGCAGTTTATTTGCTTTCAAAACGATAGATAACACGAAATCCAACATAAATAGCTTGCTGTAGCATAACAGATAGGGGCTCACCAATCCTCGAGTTGTCACGTACACTCAAGGTGTCCCAGTCTTTTAACAAGTCTCTCTCGCAGCACTGCTGCTCCGGCCTCAATCTTTAGGGCCACTGTCTGGTTCCTCCAGACAACAGCAATAACATGCCAATCCTCTCAATATGGTTCACAAACCCGCAGCTCCCTGCTGCCCTGGCCTCCACACTGACTCCGGGGTGGAGCTCTCCTGACTCACAGGTGGGGCCCTGAACACATCCCAGCACACACTTCATGAGGGATGTACACAGGTGCACAATCAGGTGCTGGTCACCACCAAAGCATGGACCCAGGAATGGAGATTTCTTCCCACCCAGAGCTCTAAGAAATCTCCTGGCTCCAGGATCCCAACCTTGATCCAGAAAACCCAGAAAGAACTGAAAAGGCAGTTCTCTCCTGGTACCAATAATGTCTTCCTGGAGCCACTCAGCCCCTCTGGCTGAGAACCCTGGGTGACTTTGAGGCCACCTAACACCGTGGTATTGCCTCACAATGCCACAGGGCTGAATATGCATAGCACGCTGGTTGTCTAATGCTTGTGAACATGACACTTAACGTTAAAAGTTTTCTGACCCCTTATTTAAGCAATGAAGCCCAAATCAGGATGACAGCCTGGACCTTTCTCACGGGTTCTAAATAAGAAAATATTTCAGAATAACTGAATGCAATGCAGAGTACAGTAGAATCTGCATCACAGCCATGTAATATCACTGGTTGCTAGTGAAATGTTGGCTGAATTCACAAAGCTGAGACGTCAGGTATATTGTCACAGATGAGAAGCTAAACACTGTGATAATTAGTGTCCTGTTTGTGCTACACACTCAGAGTTCATTCATCCCCTCGCTATACAAACACAGAGGGACCTGGAAGTGTGTACAATAATATTTGCCGTGCTAGTGACAAGTCTTGTCAATAAAGATGTCAGCACATTCAAAACAATTCCCCTTTTCACACATCGAGATTTGTTTCCCTTTCTACTGTCACAATGAGATTGTCATATATATATTCTAGTTATTCTAGTCATTTAGTCCTGTTAAGGTTCCATTCACACATATCGTTTATTTTTCCCGCGTGGTTTTCCATGTAGAAGACTGCAGGACACGAGAACGCTAAAATCTTTGCATCTGCATCTGCTTGGACTATTTTGTGGGATGCGCAGTTTTGTAGCATGCGGTCCCTGCAAAAGTCTGAACAATGCACATTAAAATGCATTATTTTTTATGTTTAGAGCGATTCAGTGCATATTCGTACGGCTGAAAACGTGTGGAAAACCATGTGTGAATGGAGCCTAAATGCTCATATTTTTTAGGGGGGTTTGTATCTTAGTTTCTGGAAAACAAAAATTCAAATAGTAATAAAATATAGTGGACAGATAACATTTTCCAGAAAAATCACTTACAATGGCCAAGAACTCAATATACAGTATGTGTATATGAAATGGCATACAGCACGATAATATTAGAAAAACTACAATCTATATAATGATGTCCATATACTCTTCTGTTCCCAGAGCCGGGTGGACATGTTTGATGTTCGTGTGTGAGGCCTTTACTTCTCTAGTACGTTACATATTACACGTGTAACCCCACAAAAAAAATGTTTCTTTTTCTTTCCTTTCAGATTTTTATTTCTTTCATTTTTCGGATTTCAGATCCGAAATTTAATGCGGTTTGTTATTCGGATTTCGGATTACCGTGTCTGTAATGCAACCCGCAACAGCCAAAAAAACCCCATCTGATTGGCCAAAGAACAGTCACATGTCTGATTTTGTTTTTTAGTTTAATTTTAAACGAAATATGGACGGATACGAATTTTTGTTAAACGAGCATTCGGATTCAATCATGCATGCATCCGAATATAACAGAATTCATACGAATATCCATTCAGAAAGAAACAAAATTGACATGTCTATTACACATTGATAGGACCGACCTAAAATTATAGCTCAGCTTCCATAATACAGTGCACTGGCATCCGTGATTTATCACAGGAATATGTACAGATACTTTCAAGAGTGTCAGTGATGAAGTTACGGAGGAAAATGAAGGTGGGGATGACGTCCACCCAAGAAGGTTCTCTGAGCACCTAGAATGGATAACTAAAGGTGGCCATACACAGTTACGCTCCCTTTATGCCTAGGCATTTCGTCACTCAGGACCGGTTCACACCACAAAGTCTGCGTTCCAGAGCGTTCGGCCTCTGGAACGCAAGTCGGCCGGTTCCCTGCGTTCAGAGGCGGGAGGGGGCGTGGCGGTGCATTGAAGTCAATGGCACCATAGTGGTTTAGTGATAACAGTGACCAGGGCAAGTACAGAGGGTTACACAGACTGCAAAGGGTGTTATAATCCCTCTCCACTCAATGCAAAACTTTACATTTAATTTAAATTAAAACAATTAAATAAAAGTTATATATATATCTATATATACAGGTGAAACTCGAAAAATTAGAATATCGTGCAAAAGTTCATTCATTTCACTAATGCAACGCAGCCGTCAACCAGGAGATTTTGGAGCACTTCATGCTTTCTTCCTCAGATGAGCTCTATGGGGATGCTGACTTCATTTTCCAGCAGGACTTGGCACCTGCCCACACTGCCAAAAAAATTCTGAGATTGTGGATCTGGGTTTTCATGAGCTGTAAGCCATAATCATCACAATTATGAGAAATCACGGCTTGAACTATCTTGCTTTGCATGTAATGAGTCTATCTCATATATTAGTTTCACCTTTTAAGTTGCATTAGTGAAATAAATGAACTTTTGCACAATATTCTAATTTTTCGAGTTTCACCTGTATATAGATATCTATATCTATATTTATTTAGTATGTGCATAAGTTCCAACCCACTCCTAATAACCGTATTGATCTAGAAGGTTATAAACTTACTAAACATTCCCATAGGATGTACTTCCTCAATGCTCTGACACAATTTCACTCATTCCTGTGACTTTGCACTTCCTTGTGTCACAGATTTCACAGAGTCTGCCTTCTGAACTGCAACTCAACATCTGAACAATGTAACATTATCATTGCTTGCTAGAAGAAATGCCTTATGGGCTATGCAGGCTTGAGAAATAAAGACTGCATCACATCAAGCAGCACAGCAGACTGAAGGCAGCACTCACTACATAAAAGGGATTTTTTCAAGTAAGCTTTGATTGCATCAAAACAACTCTAGTATGTATTCCTATTACAATGCTTATGTTATAACAGGACAGTATATGCCGGTTTAAGGCCTCATTTAGATAGGTGGCTGAGGGGCAGTAAAATAAGGTGGTTGATCCATGGTTTTACTGTTCCTAAATGTTAGCATTGCAGCCGGACAGTGCTGTACACACTTCCGCATTAACAAATTATACAGCATTCACAAAAGGGGTTATTGGGACCATGCTGCAACCAGGGGAGTCCCTATAATGAGGCAGCATTTCTGGCCCCCTTTCTGGCCAGAGCATCCGAGATTGCTAAGAACTTTTATAAACTTGTAAAGCTCTGGCCGGCATTCCGCCCAGCTCCTGGCAACCAGTGATGTCAGTGAGCTAGCCACATGCTCAATGCTCGGCGGAGGCGATAGTATCACTCCCTGAATGCTGGGCAGCCGCTGCTCTGCTGCCCTGTGCAAAGAGATCTACTATAGATTGCCTTTCAGGGGTGGTGGAACCTTCCATGCATCTAAATGAGGTCCAAGTCAGCTAGAGTTCCTAGAAATATATGGTATGCCATGATTATGGGGTCTATTCATTAAGTTGCCGTAGGCAGCCGAGTGACTAACCGACCTGAAGCGAAGTGAGCCGAATGCTGTTCGGCTATTCACTTCAGGCTGGTACGGCTGATTCCAGCCGTATATCGGCTGAAATCAGCCGTACACCGGGTGGCTTCAGCTGCCTTCGGGTCGGCCGAACATGCTGAGCAGTGGAGAAGGAGTTCGACTCATCCGATCCAACATCTGGATCGGCTTAGCCGAACCTCTGGCAGGCTACTCGCTGCTGTTCAGCCTATTCTCATAGATACCGAACAGCAGTGAGTGAATAGCCGAATGCCGCATTCGGCTCGGCTGTTCTGCTCGGTACCTCTGTGGTACCGAGCAGAATAGAAAAACAGTTAAAAAAGTAGTAAAAAATAAAATAGAAAATGATTGTGCGGAGCTAGCAGTGACAGATATCTCCACCCAACTGTTTTCTATTGGCCGGGCGGTTCTGCTGCCGTCAGAATAATGGAGATGGAGAGCTGCAGGTCCCCCTCTGCTTATTGACAGCAGCAGTGGGCGGGTGCAATAGCTAGTTTGCTATTGGATATTGCAAATAGAAATAGCCAATAGGAATCTAGCTACGCAATCCTATGGTGATTTTTTTTTTTTCGTTTTTATTCTGACGGCAGCCATCGGCTCCGATGTCAGAAGAAAAAAAAAACCGAGCAGGGAAAGGTTTACGCTGCTCGATCGAGCAGAGTGAACCTTTCTGGGAGAAAATGTTTCTCTCACGGGCGGCCGGGAGTTGTATTAGACTCCCAGAGCATCCGGGAGAGTAATGGCGTTCCTGGTTACCATGTAACCAGGAACGCCATCTGTCATTACACACTGAGAACACGGAGAGGCCACTCCCAGTGTGTAATGACAGCGTCCCTGGTTAGCTGGTAACCAGGGACGCTGATCTCTCTAAAAGTGGCCGGAACCAGCCGTGAGATGACGGCTGGCTCCGCCCAGCTGTCAGAAGCAGGCTGTCGGCCGGCCAATGGCCAGCCATTCGGCCAGCTTCGGCTTTCGCCGCAGCTCAGTCGAGCTGAGGCATATGCCTTCGGCTCCACTGAGCTGCTCGGCCAACTTCGGGAGCTGTACGGGCTATAGTGAATAGCTCGTACAGCAGCCCTTCGGTTCCACTGAACCGAAGGGGTCCTGGGGCCGAAAGCTAGCCGAAGGATCAGCCGAAGCTATGGCTAGATCCTTCGGCAGCTTTGTGAATATTTCAACCTCAAATACTATGTAAAAACCATTAAACCTTTACAACATTCAGCTAACAGACTTTCGTGCAGAAATTAGAAGTTTAGCACTGACATTGTCAATCCCTGATCATTTGTAGTCACAAAGACATTATGAAAGGGAGAAATTTAGCAGTGTCTGGGCCTGTCCTTGATAATCTTCAACTGGGGGTCAACTGATGCTTTGACAAGTACCTTGCACATACTCATGCTGGTATCCACACTTTGAAGGTGTGTTGACCCTTTGAAGTCCTCCACTCTCTCCTCTTTGCCACAGACTCTCGTGTGCCACAGACCGTAAAACGTTTACATACCTCCGGCTGGGTCACAGCAGGGACGGATGCCCGCAGAAGGAGCAGATACCTCTGTATAAGGCATGCATGATATCTGCGAGGCACAGGGCTCTGTGTCCCAGCCTGCTTTTTCCATGTAGCATTCAGACATATTTGTTTTCACTTCCTTGTCTGATTTCGTGGGTTGTAAGTGTTCATGTTTGTTGTCACTGTGAACTTTGCAGGGAAAGATATTCTTTTACATATTGTTTTTTTAGCTGCGATTTGTCAAATATTGTAAAGATACAGGATGGAGCTTGTAATAAAATCAAAGCATGGCTAATATAGCCCCTACAAAAATAAAATGATGACAACAATGAGCATACAGACAATCTATCTCTGTATTAATGTATGGGACTAGGGGCCAACCACATTTAGAAATGTTACTGCCTTCCAGGGTACAGCTTAATATCTTTTAAGAATAGACAACAAATACAATATTCCTCATAACACAATAACACTAAAGGTCCATTTCCTACCTTTGTGGGCCTTAAACCACAATACCTAAAGGCAGCCTATTCATGTGGGCCTTCAAAGCACAAAATAATGCACCTTTTTCACAAACACAGTAGAACACTCAGAGAGGATAATTCATCAAATAAATAGACCCCCAAGAGTTACTGCTCTTTCTTTGAAGCAGTGGGTCCTAAATTGAATTCGTCCTGCACACAGCTTATGTCCTTCCCATGCAAGTTTTTCATAATTCAGAACATTCTACTATGCTAATTGGCTCTTGAATAATTTTGCCATAGTATGTGTGAGTGCCATGTTAGGAACATTAGATTGTACGTTTTTCCAGAATCAATATTAGCAAAGTAAATGAACACTTAGGGGTTTATTCACTAAGCTGCCTTAGGCAGCCGAGTGAACGACCGACCCGAAGTGAAGTGAGCCAAACGCTGTTCGGCTATTCACTTCAGGTTTGTACGGCTGATTTCAGCCGTATATCGGCTGAAATCAGCCGTACCTCTTGTGACTTGGATAAGTGTTATGATTTGGGGTTGCTTCAGTTGGTCAGGTCTAGGTTCAGCAACGTTATGTCCCCAAAGAATAAGGTTAGCTGTATCTGAATATACTGAATAACCAGGTTTTTCCATCAATGGGTTTTTTCTTCCCTGATGGCACAGTCATATTCCAAGATGACATTGCCAGGACTGAGATTGTGAAACAGTGGTTCAGTGAGCAAGAGACATAATTTTCACACATGGATTGGCCACCACAGAATCAAGACATTAACCCCATTGACAATCTTTGGGATGTGCTGGAGAAAACTTTACACAGTGGTCCAACTCTCCCATAATCACTACAAGATCTTGGTGGAACATTAATTCAACTCTGGGTGGAAATAAATGTTGTGACATTGCATAAGCTTATTGAAACGATGCCACGGCGAATACATGCCGTAATCAAAGCTAATAACAATCCAACGAAATATTAGAGTGTGTGACTGTTTTTGGCCTGGCAGTGTATGGTAATAGCATACAATAGTGTTTTTCAATTACTTTTCAAATATTTTTTATATACAGTAATTACACAGTCTGAGTTGCATTAGCCATACCTCTATAAGGTTGAGAATATAAAGTCCTGGTCTCATAGATCTGGCAGGGGTCGGTTGAAGCATGTAGCACAAAAAAGTTGCCAGTGATACCTTTGAAATCACCAGCATGAGGGCTGTATGGAATGTGCTTCATAATTTCTCTGCTGTGAAATACACTAGAATTATCTATCTGGTATATACACCTTAGGGCACATTACAGCTCTCTAGTAGTATGCTTATTTAATATGGGATTCTTCTAGAAGAGTAAGTGCAAGGGGACTCCGCTCACAATATCCACAGCAAAGCAAGGAAGGAACAACAGTAGGCAACACGTAATGGCGAATTTATATATAGATATAAAAAGGTTATACTGTATAACATAATTATATAAACTCTGAGGAAGGGGGGGGGGATTTTTCAAAACTGGAGAAGACAAAATTTGGAGCAGTTCTCCAAAGTAACCAATCAGCTTCTCTTTTCAGTTTGTTCAGTTAAGCTTTAAAAATGATAGAGAGAAGCTGATTGGTTGCCATGCACAACTGCTCCAGATTTTGTCTGCTCCAGTTTTGATAAATTCCCCCCTAAGAGTCCTAATACCTTTAACACTTGTGTATATGAAGGAGTTCAAGCAATTGCTCAGGTTGGATAAATGTCAGCGCTAAGCAGGTCTGAATCTGGACAGTCCTATAATAAAATGGAGGGGGAGCAGTGGACACAGACAGGTGAGAACTGTTCACACTGGTGAAAAGTAAAGTAAAGATCCAAAGGTGTTTAAACTTTTTAACTGAAACTTTTCCCCATGTGACTCTTTCCCATCTATCTTCATTTTTCTCAAAATGCTACAATATTCTGCTACAATGATAGGCACCGCAGCATGGTGCAGCTCCCTATTTTTAAAAGGAACATCACAGGGAGATCTATTTATAAACAATTTGCAGAGCCATTCACTCTGCGAATCTCTGAGAATATTAGTTTTGTGTGGATAGAGGCAAAAACAAAAGGCATTATGGTTACTAGATGAAGCTGCAGTGCATAGGAATAAAATATCTATGTCCTATGCTCCTAATCTCCATCCAGTGGCCATAATATGATATTTTTCCAATGTCAGGTTCGACCGAAAACGAAAAAAAAAAAGAAGAATGTTTGTTTTTGCCTCTAAATTGTTGAAAGTGCTTGCTGCACAGCATTATAACCAATGTAGATAAGATAGGATCTCAAAGCGACCGCCATGGATGGCACCGTACAGAACCTCAGAGATGAAAAGATAAGTCACCAGCACTGCAAATAAAATATTGTTTATCGCAAATAACGTCACATAGGTCAAAATTGCCAACATTTCGCGGCTGCGCAGGGTCCTTTCCTCAAAGCAACACAGTGACAACTTGAGGAAGAGATGCTGCACGACCCTGAACCATTGGCAGTTTTGACCTATGGCGTTATTTGCAATAAACGATATTCTCTTTGCACTTTGGAGTGCTGTTAACTTATCTTTACATCTGAAATGTTTGCCTCTATTTAGACTGAACAAACTTTCACAGATTGGCAGAGCGAATGGCTCTGCACATTGTGTATAGACAGACTTCAGAGTGTGGAATAAATATACAGAAGGTTGTGGAATAATTACCATTATGTCACAACTTTCTCTGTACATTTCTGTATCTTTTGCAATGTTCTGTTTAAAGAAGAAAGCTGTAACATACTGTGGTGAGCTCTAGATGACACCGCAACAGGTCAATGCACAATGTGACATTAGATTGTTACATTTTGTTTCCGTGAGTGGCCTATAATGTATTTTTCATATAAATGCAGCAGCCTGTCTCCTGCATCCAACAGAACATTAAAGCATGTTTTCAAAGAGGATTTGCCAGGTTCACCAGCGAGTAGTGTCCTACCTAGATTTTTTGCAGCTTGATGCGGCCGGGGTGTGTCGGTTGCCAGGGATTGGTGGTTGAGTGACACCACCCTCCCTGCCCAGCTCGGCATGCCACCCAGTGACGTCTGTGGTTGCCAGGAACTGGAGGGAAACTATAATGGCTTGGGGTCAGTGTTATTTGATTATATACTAGCAAAAGTGTGCTTGTTCATGACACTTGTCAAACGTGTCTTGTATGCTGTTAGGGTTCATCTAAAGTTCACCTATATATGTCTATATATGCTACTCAACTTCTAGGACTAAACATTTTTAAGTATTACTTAATATTAATAATAATAATGTAGATGCTGACTAATATCAACAATATGAAGTTATATATATGACGTTATATATAATATAAAAAATCCACTACAATTTCCTTCACTTTAGAGGGATTTCTTCTCACTTCCTGTTGTGGCTATTGAACAGGATGTGAAGGGAAATCTCTGCAATTGGATAAAGATGGCAAAAATCACTGACTCTATCCAAACTGCTTTAGTTCTACTTTAAATGTGCATCTAAAACAATAATTGAAAAAGATGTGTCACCTTAAATACCTATAACCTTGCAAGTAATTTGAATGATAGCTTTACCCACTGAGCCATGTAGAGATGTTGTTGAGAGACCTTCCTAATTTCTTAACCACCTCTGCTACTATATGTGCTAAAGCATTGCATTGTAGTATTTCAAATGGAGATTAGGCATTTAGATGTCGATAAAAGAACATGATCCCAATTAACAAGCACAAGACGAGCAGAACTTGCCATTCTTTCATTCTTACTAAGTAAATAGTTTGACTTTAGAAGTGTCATGTTCTGGAATCAGTACACGCTTCCCGGGATTGTGATCCTCAGACTGGAGATCGTGTTACCTTCGAATTGATGATTGACATTGAAGTACACCTTTATGGAATCATTCCAGCTGTTAAGTCTACACATTATTTCATCAACAGCAACCTCTCCGATTTCTACATCTCACGGTAAATACAGCCCAGTATCAATAGTCTCTCCGCATCATTTGCAGAACTAGTTATGACAGTAAATAAAGTGCTAACACAAATATTGTGAAATAATCCAGGGTATAACATTTTACTTTTATATAGACTTTCAAATCAAGTCCAATATGTAAAGAAATTATGAATAATAATGAATCAAGCTCAATCCTTTACCAAAATGTGCAGTCACTGTCCATACCATGCGGCAAATTCAGACACTAGTAGGAAAAAATGAAAAGTACAACTAATAGAAAATATGTGTTGCAGCACTTAATAATACAGTATACTCCCCGTTATCCGGCATCCACGGGGGATTGGTAGATATACTATACCATACCATAAACTCAGTATTGACTTCATATTAATATTGAAATGCAGTAATCAAAAGCAAATTAAGACAAATAGACACACGATCATTTCCAGGATAATACATGTCACAGATTAGCAGAACAGTCAGTACACAGGAGATTTTTTTTCTGGTTAGATGAGAGTTCTGGTTAGTTGAATACCGGATAACAGAGAGTTTACTGTATATGCATCTCAACATAAACTGGGTATACACATATCTATTTTTTTTCATTTAACCCAGGGGCTGAACAAAAAAAACCATAACAGATTCCTCCATCGACGCTTACAAGCATTGATGGACGATTCCCCCGCTGTGACCTTTGTATTCTGGGCTGGCAGAGGCCAGCAGCTGCTGTCAGAATGCTGGAATGGAGTCTACATCTGATCTGCTGCTAGCTCTGTTCGGCCGAGAATTTCCCAACCAGCTTCTTCAAACTGCTGATTGAGGGATGCAGGGCATAATGGTGCCGACAGCGGCACTCACTGTGAGAATTACGGCTGGTTCATCAGGAACTGGCACAAATTCATACCATGTGTACCCAGCTTTGATTTTCTTTTAGTAAACACCCCCCACCCCCATCCTTCCAGTGAAGGTAACCACATGCAGCTTCCTGTGACAGGGTGACTCTGCTGTACTGCTCCTGAATTAAAGTGCATCAAGCTGAAAGTGCAATTGAAGCCCAAACTTTTTGTTTTTTAGTTTTGGATAGAGTGGAGAAGGATGAGAACACCGGTCAGGATTTTATTGCTCTCTGTGTCCCCATCACGGAGATTTACCCCCTATTTGTCCTAGTGACCGTTATCGCTGAAAGTGAAAGAAAATCCCACACTTTACATCTCCAGAGGAGTTTTCTCTCACTTCCTGTTGTGGCTACAGACAGGCAAAGAAGGGAAATCTACTCAATGGGACACAGGTGGCAAACAAAAGAGCTGACAGGGGTTATAGCCTTTTTTTGACGCTATCTAAAACTAATAAAAAATTGTTTGGCCACAGTTCTACTTTAAGAGCATTGTTGTCACCCTCATGTGGGAGGCGTCTGCTTTCAAGACATTGCAGGGGGTGTGGCCATCAGCATTGTCACTGCTGATCTACTGGCCTATAGCTTGTCAATTGCCATTTGGCCACACCTTGTCCTGCACATTGCTTTCTAGACTGCCAGCACTGCCTCTGTTGCGGAAACCCTCCCTCCGCCAGCTTAAAGAATTTTACACAATACAGAGTAACTGGATTTGGGACCTGTTAGCTGTTAGCTGACCTGGAGCCTTAGATGTACGTTAATGGTGTAAAGAAAAAACAAAAAAGAATGATCTGCATTGCATAGTAGTAAATCACAGTCATTTATTGAAGTAAAGGTTAAAACATGTGATAGCTACAATAATCGTGAATAGTATACCATAGAGGATGGATCACCAAACATGTGGGCTGTTCTTTCAGCTTGTTAGATGAAGAGAGACTCCACCGAGACACGTAAGGCATGGAACAATCTGGTATGGAGATGTGGTCAGCTGTTTTTAGAGGCATAGTCTTGTGATATTGGTAGCCGTGGCAAGCCAAAGCGGCTGCTTGAGGAACCGTCCTTGTTCTGTGATTCATCTTTTATCTTTGTTTTGATAAAGATTCTAATTTACTACGCTTAGCTGTTTGGTTTCTTTTATATGTTCATATTTTGTTACATTAGTGTTTCATATCGGGAAATGTTCATATGTTTGTAGGCACCTCCCCAACTCTGCTATGGTCTGGGGAAATGTGATTGACCCAAATAGTAGTAAGTCCACCTATGTCCCAGATCTGGAATCTAGAACAGCATTGCTGAACATATTTTTAGTCACCGCATTCTTTAAAAATATGCAAAATCATGAGGCACCCCAGTCTAAAATATCACCGATTTTAAGGGGGACCCCGTGCAAAAACACCCAGAAAAGTGGGTTTCCCCCTTCACATTACAGTGCCCCCTTCAAATTACCCTTTGCCTCAGTAGCCCCTTTTCACATCAGAAGCCCCACTTTTATATCTGATTCCCCCCCTTCACATCAGAGTTCCCCTTTTCTATCTGGAGCACCCTTCACTTCAAACTCTGAGGCACCCCTGAGGAGACCAGGAGGCACACCAGTGTGCCATGGCACTCTGATTGAGAAAGGCTGACCTAGAACATGGTCGGTGAGATTCATCAATAGGTTTGTGTACTTCTACTGCAAACAAAGAAATGTCTATAAATGTTGACACATGGAAATGCAAACTGACATGGGGACACAATGTGTAATTGTACATATTCTAATCATATATATTAAAGGGTCCTCTTATGCACTTATAAGGCTTTAATGGAAAGCAGAATTGTTTAAATGAGTTTATTCAGATTTCATTTTTGTTACATCAAAGATACAGAATTTGATACCCTCTAAAGTGAAGTGAATGGACTGTACAGTGTACAATGGTTTTCATTGACAGACATTTACCATTTATCCCAGATCAGAACTGAAATGCAGAAGATGCTTAAAGGCTTTCCTAATCCAAAGTAAAAGAGGCTGAAAATCGAGCAGATTGTTAAAGGAAAGAAAACTAAATAATGTTCTACAAGGCAAAACCACGTGACAATAAATGTACTTGCATGCAAACATTTAAGTAATATTAAATGCTAGATATGCTCAAAGATACAATATCATTTTCTTTATTATTTCTATGTAAATGACAAGATGCCATGTGTGCCAAGCAGCCATGGTAAAGGAAAGCCTGCCTGTTGACATACAGTAACTGTATGATTGCATTTCATTGAAACTATTTAAGTTCAAAGTGAGGCCGTGCTTTACTCATGAAGGGCAAAGCAATAGGTTTACTTAAAGAACATCTAATCTCAAACACATAAGAGTCTATTTATAAACATTTCACAGGGTCTTTTACCCTGTAAATATCTGTGAAAGTTAATTTTGTGTGAATAATGGCAAAAACAAATGTTCTTAATATAGGGATCTATTCACGAAGCTGCCGAAGGATCTAGCCGTAGCTTCGGCCTATCCTTCGGTTGAGCTGTGTCAGAAAAACAGCTACAGCTCGCGGTATACTGAGCCTAGGGCGACGGGAGGGCGCTAGTTTGTGTCCTCCCATTACCCTAAGGAGAACTATGGGGAAAAGCCTTAACCCCATAGTTCTCCTTTAAAGTGGACCTTTACTCCCTTTCACTAAAAAAATCACATCAGCATACAGCTCTGCATGCTGATTTAAATCATCTTACATTCATTAGTTAAACAAACATGTTTTTCATTTACTTGCAAATAGAGTTAATCTACTTCCTGGACCACTTCTGGCACAAATGATGTAAGTGCCAAAGTGTTGCATCCTGGGAAGATTACATCAGCAGAGCATTGCTGGGAAATCTCATCTATAATCTCACGAGATCTCAGGGAAAGGCATTTTCCTTCCCTGAGATGATGTGCCTGGCCACATGTCCTAGTCACATGTGCCAGAGTTCCAGGAAGTAAAGGGAGATTTAGTAATCTGCCCTTAGCAAAAATGCCCACTGTCAGAAGAATGGGGAGGAACAGAGAAACAAGGTATGCAAAGAATACAAAGCCGGCAATGATCTAGAAGTATGTGTTTGTAGATTGTCATTACTAAATATTTCTAAAGGTGTGTTTTGTTATTTTAAAGATATGTGTAAATTTCCTCTTTAACATGTAAGCAAAACATGATGGGATACATAGTCTTGAGAATGGAGATTGCATCACATCAAGCAGCAGGGCAAGAGCTACAAAGCACACTGGGAATCCTGGAATTTGTTAAAAGTGTAGGGCAGCTGAAAGGCAGCAATCAGGGTTTTTGTTTATGGAGGTTTTTCTATATATGTTTTTTCATTTTCCACTATAGGTTGAACTTGATGGACTTGTGTCTTTTTTCAACCTGACTAACTATGTAACTTACTTCATAAAATATATTTTTCTCAAGTAAGCTTTGATTGCATTATTAAAAAGTATAGTATAGTATAGTTTAGTATAGTATAGTATGTATTCCTATTACAATAGGAAACAAAAATTGGAGAACGGAAGCGCCACTACCTGGCGCACTACACCACCCATCCTAAGAGGAACCGTCTCCCGCAACTGCTCCATTCCATCTCACGGCCGTCCTAAAAGCGAACGATCAACCTACCTTAGGTGAGTACATCACCTATCCCTCTCACTAGGCCTCACCACATTTATTGCGCCAGGTAGTGGCGCTTCCGTTCTCCAATTTTTGTTTCCTTTAGTACACCCGTTGGACACCACGGTCCGAACACCACGGAAGCTGCACACCCGCAGAGCAATAAAGACGCTTCTAGTTTTCCACGTGATTATTAATAAAGTTTATAAATGGAATCAGCAATTAAACCTAAATCTGTAAACGATTTACTATAATAAGTACTTAATCACCACGTACCACATTGGCTCTTTGTAAATACTGGAAGTAAGTAAAATAATAACATGCACAAGTTTTATGAACTAATAATTGGTCCTCTGTACTTTTAATCTGTGATGACGAGCTGTAGAATGTTGAAGTCTAATTAGATGCACCTGAGTTCACAATCACATATGTGCACTATAAATACTTGTTCGCTGAGTATACAAACTGGCTATAGAGGCTATAGAATACAGTTTTGTGGTGTGGAATATGATCAGGCACCTACATACAGTCAGACTGAAGGAGTGAATGCATCTTAAGAGTGCTCCCCGGAGGACGCCGGCCCAGGCTGGAATTTCGGTAGAGTTTTCCCCAGAAGTCTCAAGTGGGAATTGTGGGGTTGAAAGGCCTGTTGTGGTGGAACGTAGAGAGGTCCCAGCTGCTCCGTGTTAGGGATGAAAATCCGTACTTGTCAAGAGTACAGGTTGCATTAAGAGAGGTATGGTGGGGAAGAAGGAGGGAGGAGGGTGGCTTTTCCTGATGGACACATTCAAAAAGCAATATGATAACTACTGGGTGGCTTAGCAAACTTTAACCTCTCTATACCCGAGTCCTGATAGAAATCGAGGCTGCCGCTTCAGTCACTGGATGGCATACGTGTCAAATTCGATCAGGCGACACCGGTAAAAAAAAATCTGGCCTGAATTTAAAACATTACAACATCTATTTTTGTTCACATTCTCATTCCACTCTCCTTCCAGTGTGCCCTGTTTTTCTTATCCCCTATGTCCTGTCATCGCCCACCTTTCATCTCTAATTGTACTGAAAGTTTGAAGAGCCAGCGTTATAACTGCCAGTGTAAACCCTAAAGAGACCCTGTCACCATCTTAAAAAAATTGCAGGTAAGAGCACAAAAAAATCAACTGTTTTAAGTGGTTACTTGCAGCATTTTTCTTTCCATAGACTATTTTTATTCAATTGCAATGTGCATCTGAACTTGCTAGGGATTTAACGCTCTGGAAAGAGTTAATTTGCTTGCACAGTCCCCACTCTCCTTGCACGTTATACACTTCTCTTGTTCTGGGGGGTGTCTAATAACTGTCTGTGCTAGTCCAGCTCCCCCACCCCTCCACCTCCCAACCTAACCTTTATGTAGAAGCCAGGGGAGGAGTGGAAAGCAATACTATAGACCAGGGTAGTTACTTGCAGCATTGTTCTTTCTATAGCCTATTTTTATTCAATTGCAATGTGCATCTAAACTTGCTAGAGATTAAATGCCCTGGAAAGTGTTAATTTGCTTGCACTGTCCCCTCCCTCCGTGTACGTTATAGCCGTCTCCTGTTCTGGAAGTTCCTCATTACTGTCTGTGCTGGTCCAGCTTTTCCACCCCTCCCCACTCCTCTATGTAGAAGCCAGGGGAGGAGTAGAGAGGAATCCTACAGAGCAGAGGTGGGCAAACTCCAACCTTCCAGCTGTGGTGAAACTACACATCCTATCATGCATCTGCCTCTGAGTCATGTCTCTGGTTGTCACTTGTCAGAGTCTTGCAATGCCTAATGGAATTTGTAGTTGAACCAGCTGGAAGAATGGAGTTTGCCTACCCCTGCTATAGAATGGCACTTGAGTGACAGCTCTTAGTCTGCTGGGGCTCCTGACATCAAATCCAAAATGGTGACCCATCAGCAGAAGTCTTGAGCCTTTTGCATCTCCAACAATAGAGGTTTTTACAGGTAAATAACATGCATAAAATACGATAAATGCACATATTATCTTTCAGGAATATTGCTGTTAAAATGAATGACCTGGTGACAGGGTCCTTTTATGTTTTATATTAGTGTTGGAAAGATTGGGAAAGAGTTGTCATTTCTGCTTCTTTCCTGTCGGTGACATCCATACAGGAAACGTGCGGTTGTCACCAGGTCAGGAAGTCACACACAGCAAAAAACATTTTCAAAAGTTTGAACCCTTTCTTACTTTACTAAATATTTGTTTTTGTTTTTGTCTCTTGACGTTCTGGAGTTCAACTTTAAGGACAGACTGTACCACTAGATCCAGCTCTGGGGATTTGTGACTTTAGTACCACATATAACATCTGAACTGTGCAGAGGATAAGCCAACAGATGTATGAGAAATGCATGCTGTTGTCAATGCTGCCCTAATATACTTGCAGAACAAAGTCTGTTAAATAGACAGAACATATCTGGATTTTCAATATTTGAATATCAGATATGGCCCATAAAGGACCTAGTTACAGGTAGATTATGAATATCAGTCTGAACAGATGTATATTCCACCCAATCAGCTGCGGGCTGGGCATTCCCCACTGCATGTAAACAAAGGGGTGGGATGCTTGTGCTGACATCATTGACCTTATATGGCCATACTGTATATTAGGTAAATGTAATTTATCAAATATAGCCTTGTAGCCATATAAAGTCAATGATGTCACTGCTTCCTACCACATTGCTTACATAGTTACATAGTATTTGAGGTTGAATAAAGACATTAGTCCATCAAGTCCAACCTATTAGGATCTCATTCTAGGAGTACCCGTACCCCTGTATATTACGGTCCCTAAAGTGGGTCCCTTACGTGAAGATACGGTCCCTTACGTGAAGTGGTGGAGATTTCCTGCCCACAGTTGATCGGGTAGCACACAAGGAGCTTCTTTCCATGTTCGGGAAGAGCTACTTCCGGGGTTTGGAGGAGCTCAGGTTTGGACCGAATTTGGTATGAACCTGACCTCATCCTTAAGATACATATATATGTATATATATCTATATATATATCTATATCTATATATATATATCTA
>NW_017306655.1:987473-1025584 GCF_000935625.1 Nanorana parkeri | reverse complement strand
GAGTCACTTGAATTGTGTATTGATGTATAATTAAAAATGTAAATGTAAGATTTGAGGGTTTCCCCAATTTTTTTGGGGGGAGGGGGGGGTTTAGAATGATGATGAAGGTTAATGTAAATGTTAATTTTATTTAATTGTATGTTAAAATGTTTTGTCTAATGTTTTATGTTCTTGTATTTATTTATTGTATTAAATAAGAATATGAATAAAAAGTTGATTTAAAAAAATGAAATAATGAAATAAATATATATTACTGCATGCTTAAATTTCTTGGGGGCCTACAGCACCTAGTAGCAGTCTAATAATATACCTCTAATTAAGTGTATCCTATGTTCTGCTGGCTGCTGATTGGTGTATTATTACCAGTATTATTTTCCCAAAATGCAAGCCATTCTGTGAATGGAGGAGGGATGGATGGATGCCAGGACTGCCCTCCTCCATTCACAGAACGCCTTGAATTCTGAGAAAACAATCCTAGGAGTTTTGTGAATATGCAGCCTCTCATGTAGCGCAGGATGACTATCAATGTTGGGGGTATCCAACATCACTGAGGGGAGGATTATTGAACCAACCAGTAGCTAACAGAACATAGGATACAATTTATTAGAGTTAAATTATTTGGATGGTACTGTATGCCCCTAAAAAATTCGGGGTTTATGTTCAGTGACCTGCAGGGATGTCACGAGGGTTAAACCCTTAAAAAAAAGTATTTATCATCTATAGAATAAAAGACATTAGCAACAAATGATTACAGAAAATGGATTCAAAACCCTGTGGCTGTCACCCGAGTAGCTGAAAGCTCTACCACCTGAGCCCATTGCTCAGATTGGTTACGCTCCGGCCTCGTCCAAATGTCAAAAAGTTGTCAGGAGCTGAATTAGTCTTTGATTGAAGTGACCGTTGCCGACTGTGCTGTGCTTGGAATTTATGTTGGGCATGCTAATGGAATATGTGCATTATATCAAAAGACCGTTGGTGAAAGCTGACAAGCCTGCTGTCATTATCGCACAGGAAGAATTGTGGGTGGTGTATACATTTGGGGACTAGAAGGCAGTTCTGTATATTCAGAGGATATATATCAAAAAAAGGGGAAAGAGAAAGAAAGGGGCTTTTAATATATTTATATGTATTGACATTATGAATTGAGTGTATTAAATGAAATTTTATTATATCTACGAATCAATTGGCCTTCTTTTGGATCAATTCCCCGGTATTTTTCAGTGGTCACCATAAAGCCCCTTTCTTTCTCTTTCCCCTTTTTTTTATATATATTGTATATACAGGGGTGGTGTCCCAGTTTGTGTGATGGTTCCTAACTTCTGTAATACAACTGTATATTCAGAGGGTTATTGAACTTTTCTTATATATTGCTAAAATTCATTAAAACATTCATGAAAGTGAAGAACTCCGGGCAGAACTTTTATTAACCCTTGCAGTGGGGCTACTCCTGAACTGCAAGGAGTAAATGCTTGTTTTCATGTAGGTGCTAAAATAAAAACATTATACTCACCCAATCCTCAGAGCCGGCGTTCGGTCAAAAATGACAGCCCAGTCGAATTTGCTTACCTCATCATCTTCGTTTGCGCGCAGACGGGATTAACGAGGAAAGAGACATTTATTTACAAAGTATTAATTTGTAATTGTTGATTGTGACCGTTCATAATATGCCATTCATGGCAGTAAATGATGGATGGCATTGTATGCACATTCACAATTAATATCGTAAGCAATTACATTATTATGTTACAATTACAGAACACTGGCTTTCTCTGATACCAGTCCTTCCAACCTCGCTCCCCCTCCTCTGCAGCAGTAAGAACAATAAAACATTTTTTTTTAATTCAAAGTTTATTAAAGATTTTTTTCAAATTACAGAACAGATAAGTCAAAACAAAGCCAACACAACAAAAAATTGCTGATACAAAGTAGAATAGCCAAAAGCAGGTCCACAGTGATGATAACAATTCCAAGAAAATATTATTAATAACCCAGGTCGGGAGTGGTAAATAACTTATAGCTCAATAAGGATCAACTTTAAACATATTCAGGTGAAAAAGAATAGAGAAATAAGGGGAAGAGAGAAGAGAAAGAACAGGAGGAGGGAAGGTAAGAGGGGGGTGCACGGTGGACACGGTACCCACAACTGTCAGCATTCTGAACAAGGGTAAAATAAAGTGACATCAGCATTAACAGTATATATGGCATGGCTAGGTAAATCGACAAGAGGAGAAACAAGGTTCGAGCCAGGGGTGCCAGATTGCTTCAAATTTCACAGAACGATTATGTAAGGAATGGGTCAGCTCTTCCCTCAGTCGGAAATAATCAATTCTAACAAACCAATCCCTGACAGTAGGAGTGAAAGGGGTATTCCAATGCAATGGTATACGGGACTTAGCTGCATTAAGCAGATGAAGTGTCAAAGGGCGCTTATATGAAGGCAATGGCATATCAGAGCAATGCAGTAGACAGACCAATGGATTGAGTTGAACGGATTTATTCGTAATGAGGAGTATATAGTGGGCGACTTGGCACCAGAAGCCTGAGATTTTGGAGCAAGACCTCCAGATGTGGGAATAGGATGCAATGGCACCACAGTTTCTCCAACAGGTGGTTGGTCTAGAAGGATGTATACAAACCGGTGTGTAATACCAGCGGGCTAAAAATGTAAAAGAAGATTCAATGACTTGTGTGCTTATGGACAAACAGGAGTTGGCATGAAGAATGTTTTGCTTCTGTGCCTCGTCAAAAGTGACATCAAACTCTTTCTCCCAATGGAAGAGATAGGAAGGATAATGTTGCGTATGGGCGGCCAAAAGAATTTTATACATCCGGGATATTCCATGGGACAAACAATAAAAAAAATGTATGTCCCTTGCACATGATTGGGTATTCAGAGTGAACCCAGGTTCTTCTTATTTTCTGTTATTCACTTTGAAATGTGAAAATACATTTGTCAAAAGGAATATTCACTTTATTTAGTGAACAGCTTCTACTCTTTTTATACAAAAATTACATTACTTAAAGTGACATTAAACCCTCAGATTTTTTAAACATAAAACAATACTGTAATGTGTGCCTTACTGTAATCCATGGTTGTTTCCCTTCTCTTTGCTGCTCTTCATTTTAAATCCTTCTCTCTTCTCATGCTTGGGGAGAACTTCCCTTTGCAGCTGAGTGCCTCTTCCTGTAGTGCTGGCTCAGGTTGTGAACCTTCACACAGACACCATGTATCCATTCCAGAGACAAGGCAGTCTGCTGCAAAACAGAAGTTCTGCCCAGCATGAGAAGAGATACAGATTTAAAAGGAAGAGCAGCAAAGAGAAGGGAAACTACCATGGATTACAGTAAAGGTGCCCATACACTGTACGATTCTCGTACGAGAATCGCGGGAAATCCCGCGATCGTACGAGAATCGTACAGTGTATGGAAGGTGTGCGACCATTTCTACTGTACGGTTGTACGTCTTTTGTCGAACGAGCATGCTCGAAAACCCGCCGAGAATCGTACGATTGTCGGCGGATTTCTAGCCTGCTCGTTCGATAGCTGTGGAACGGGCCGGTGTGCGCACGCGATCACTGCCCGTTCTGCATTGCAGTCATCGGAAGCCCGCCCCTCATCGGGGCGGGCTTTCAATGATCGCAAGTACGATCTGCCCGTCCAAGGTGGGCAGATCATACAAGCTTTCAATAGGCATAAGACCATCGCAAGACAAGAGTCTTGCGATGGTCATAAGGTGTATGGGCACCTTAAGGCGCACATTACACTATTGTTTTATGTTAAAAATTCTGAGGGTTTAATGTCACTTTAACATTGGCCCATTTCTAACCATTTCTGTCTTGTACTGAATTTTGAGAAAATGCAACTTTCTACCTTTTACAAAGCATTTTGAGCTTCCATTGAACTGCATGTGTACAAATAAAAAGATAAAAACCACTGCGCTAGGAGAACTAAGTGTTAAAAATAGACCAGCCGCAACACTGTATGGTTATATTAACCTGTGATTTGATACGTGGAGGTGTGTTGCGCTACGCCTATGTGTATCAAAAACTAATAATCGAAACACACCAACCTACAAAACACCTACAGCACTATATTAACCCCCAAAACACCTGCGCTATTTAGTAGTCTAGGTTAGTGATCAAAACATAAACAGATATATTACCCTTTTGACAGGGAATAGTGATCATGAAAGTGAACCAATGTGAAAACCTTCTTAATTGGCAACACATGAAATCATCATGAAAATGAAACATCCTGAAAGTTGTTTGCAGTGATATTAGTACTCTACAAAAAACAAAAACATCCGTGTTTTTATCCTATTTGTTTCTGTAAGTGCAATCTATACTTTGAAATAAATGTTTTTTAAGTTAATGCACTTAGTAGGCTCTCTTTCCTCTCTCCTTTCTTTTGGGACACATTTGAGTGTGCACTGCTAGCAATCGTGGTGGAGAGAAAGTTAACCAGAAGAGGAGGAGGGAGTTGTGTGTGGTCAGCTTATCCGCTGACATACCAGGAAAGTGGAGAGCAAAGGAGAATATTGGGTTGCTGCTGGAGACACCTTGGGATAACTTTTTGGATATACAATGACTACTTGTGTTTAGGATCCCATCTATATCCCACATTCATTGTCGCTATTTTAACACTTGGGGTGAGACTGAGAGTTACAAATTCACGTTTATTTGATCTGATTTGCAGTAGACATATCAGATTTATGAAACACTTTGCACATGAGCTGTTCACATCCATTCTGTTTTTGTTTTTTGTAGAGTACTAATATCACTGCAAACAACTTTCAGGTTGTTTCATTTTCATGGTGATTTCATGTGTTGCCAATTAAGAAGGTTTTCACATTGGTTCACTTTCATGATCACTATTCCCTGTCAAAAGGGTAATATATCTGTTTATGTTTTGATCACTAACCTAGACTACTAAATAGCCCAGGTGTTTTGGGGGGTTAATTTAGTGCTGTAGGTGTTTTGTAGGTTGGTGTGTTCGATTATTAGTTTTTGATGCATGTGTACAAGACTGCATACATAATATATGTAAAACACATGGAAACGAACAGGCAACAAAACAAAACACATGTAAAGTTGGCCATATACTGTTACTGTACAAACTTTGATTGAAAAATGTGGCTTTTAAAAAATCTGAACAGTGCCTGTATCTGATGCAGCCACCAATTTTCCACTCAGCCCCTTCACTTTTTCAGTCAAAGGATGTTGGGCAGGAGGCAGGGCCCCCAACTGAGCGAATTTTAGCCAATTCATCACTTTGTAATGGCACATATCTCAGTGATAGGGTGGCCTTATTTATAAGGATTTGGGGAACAAACATTGGTGTTCTTTAATGATTTTGCTATGGAGTTTGGATTTTTATTTCTTTCAATTTTCTGATTTTTGATTCGAAATTTGATTCGGTTCATAATTCGGATTTCACATCTGTCCAAATTTTTGTTTCTGCAATAGGAAGTCACATGACCATGCCTGTAATGCAACCCCCAACAGCCAAAAAAAACCCATTTCATTAGCCAAAGATCACATCTCCGATTTAGTTTTGTTTTGAACAAAATGTGGACTTACCTGTGGTCTATTCGCAAAAAGGTGAAGAGTTTGGAGAAGGTAGAAGAAGTGAACAATCTAGGACAACATAGCTGAACTGGAAAGTGAGCTGAATTGGAGAATTTTTCCAAATCAGCTTTTTTGGCCTAGATTGTTCCCTTCTCCTGCCTTCTCTAAACTCTTCACTTTTTTGTGAATAACCCTGTTAGCTTTGTTCGCATTCAGTTGCGTTTAAAGTCAGAAATTCGGATGCATCTGAATGTCTGTATTTAATAAAATTAGTACGAATATCCATTTGGAATGGAACAAAATTTACATGTCTAATGGAAAGCTCTGTAGCTCTATAGGAAGTCAGCCATGTGTTGGAACTCCCTTTTAGATTCGGAGCTCTCACGCCCAGGGCCCTCCTAACCATCTTATTTGAACTGTAATGTCTTTCTTAAATTGTAAAGCGCTGTGCAAACTGTTGGCGCTATATAAATCCTGAATAATAATAATAATGATGACAGTGCAATCCGAATTTTATATAAAATATACGGCGTTATGAAAGCCTTGTCTTTTTTGATGCTCATGGATGTGCAGGTGTACAGCACTCATTAATTGGCAGAGAGAACATGGTAGGTGCTCATTAGTGCCGTACTATGATGCATGTTCTGCTGATAGAAATTAATGTGTGAGTCTGGCTGGTGGTATTAGTATGGTGTAACAATTAGCCTGGAGAGGTGCTGCACTGACACATTCCAGCAGAGCCTCCCTCTCCCCCCTCCCTGGTGACCTGTCAGATCTCAAGGCCTCGTCCGCTTGGTCGCAGAGCTAAGTGCTGCTGCTGAGTCCCACTTTCCATCTGGGAGGGGGTGATGGAGGCCAGGTGGCTGCCATTGGGAGCTGTCTGTCACTGGCTCCTGTAATGGAATGGGGGTTGGGGGGTGCAGCTGTGAGACCCCCTCATATAATAGCTCTGGACAGCTGTGAGGGGCAGCTAGGATTCTTCTCATACCGGCCAGCCGACTCCTGTGACGGCTCAGCAACACCTGGGGACAGCCAGTAACAGCACTTTAAGCCCAGAGGGGGACATCATCTCACTTCAGCGATTAAGGTTTAGCTCTCTAGTAGATCACTTAACAATATCCTAGTAAAAACTCTGTGCAGAGCAACAAAGACACAACGAGAAGCTTATAAAGAAGCCTTCAACACTAAAAGAGAACAAACTGCATGACACATACAAAGATATTTAAGGATTGAGCCCTGCACCAGCACAAGATACAATCATTGTCATTTTCACTGCGTCCTTACAAAAACAAACAAACCTAAATAAAAAAATAAGTCAATAAACTATCTGTGATTCTGCAGCTATAGGCCTGTGAATGCAGAAAATTAAGCTGGATCTTCTATGCAGTGATATTACGGACTAAACCAATAGCAAAAGTTAAATTGCATAACGTTTTATATGTCATAATGTCACCACTTGTCAAACGCATTCACTTTTTGAGACAAAATAATAATTGCACACTTCTTCATAAAGCAAAAAATGTGCATTTATTTTTGCATTAGAGCCAGTAAAAGCATTGTCACCGTGCTCAGCAGATTGCAGATGCGATGCTCTGACTCTTGCAGACTCTTGCTCCTGTCCATGTCCATACCAATATATGAATATTCAGTAACATGGACAGGAGGAAGAATGAATGGACTGCAAGCTTGGTGACATCACTCCATTCCAATGAGAACTACAAGTCCCTCTGCGCATTGGGACTTGTTTCTCAGTGTGGGCAGAGTCATGTACAGCAGTGCCAAATTCACCCTGAGGCCTGACTAAGCCCATGATTGGATGAAACGCGATATAGGGGCCGGACTTTGGGCGGGACACCAGTGATGTGGTACAAATTTTAATAAACTAGTCCAGCGGAATACGGTGTGCGGCCAACTTTTCTTCTGTTTATATGGGCTCATAATGGTCCCAGTGGCAAGCACCCGCCACATTCCTTCCCTGAGCTGTGTAGGAATGGTGCTTCTTTTGTATGTGCTCTCCTTACACCCTGAGGCCCAGTTCACACTTGGCGATCTGTGAACATGCGTTTGCATGCATTCCTGCGCGTTCTCAAGTGGATTTACTGAGGCTGCTGAGCGTAAGCCCATTCATTTCAACAGGCTGCCGTACGCACGACAAACGTGACAAAGAAGCTCATTCAGCATTTTCAGCTGAGAGCTTCCCACATTTTTAACCATGCGTTTGACGCGCTTTCACGCCTGTTTTTCAACCGCTTTTGGGGTGCCGTTAACAAGTAATAGCAAAGCAAGAGCAATGCACATTTTTGATTCACTGTGAGAATGCATGCCCGTGCATTCCGCGCGTTTGGTGCACATTCACGTAATGCAAAAAGTGTGAACCGGTCCTGAATATGAGTGCAACATGATACAGGGTGCAAAAAGTGAACTTAGCCGTTAACATTGCTACATTTCAGGGAAACAATAATGGCTGTAAATCAATTTCCTCGTAATCACAAAAGGCCCATTTTTTCCAGCCAGGCAGGTAAAATACCAGACAGGTGACTATCCTACTGCTTATATAAACATTACCTTAGATAGGGCCTAGATGAAGGACTAGATTCATGTGTTAGTTTCAGGGTAAGGGTCAGTATGTCTTTAATTTTTTTTTTTGCTTGATCAAATTAACTTTAGTGCGGTATACATAACATTTTCAAGTTGGAAAGGATATGTAGTTATTGTGATATTATTTTGATTTAAAAAAATTGCTGAAATTTAGTTTTTTTTTGCCTGATAAAGCAGATAAAGCAGCTCAGGCCTATTCAGTGGGTTTTTTTTTTCTTTTTAGGATAAAGTGTATGTCCAGCCAAATAAAAACACTAGAGAGATTTCCAAATCTAGGGACACATAGCAATGAAAAATGTTTATAGGATTGGACTGTCCCCATAATTAAAGAAAAGCCTACATGTAAAGCTGCCCACACACCTTACAATTTATCTGCAGATTTTCTGTGGTCAGGTGGAAAAGGTGCAACAGATTCATCCATCTACACTTAACTGTGTGGATGGAGTAATCTCCACCTGGGCAAATCTGTTGCACTTTTTCCATCTGACCACAGAAAATCTGCAGATAAATTGTAAGGTGTATGGGCAGCTTAAGGCCTTATGAGCTATACAATGCAGTGATTGCGGAACACTTGTTCCCATGATCTCCCTTCCCAGCTATCCTGTTTGCCTCTGATGTTTTACTGTTTGAAATCTGTGCTGTGCTTTACAAAAGTTATCTCCCAGAACCAGGGCCAGTTGTCATGGGAGGTCACTCTGTCCTTGTCTGCAGTTATGCTGTATATCCCTCTGACAAAAGCATGTGTGTGCAATATGAATGTGAATGACAGGCGACAATAATGTGAAAGGCACATATTTGTCACATTATCGTCAACCACAAAAGAAAAAGACTTAGGTCTACTACTCACGGATTTTAAAGGAGCTTTTTTTTTTATACCTGCAAGTTGCCTGCCGGAGAACAGGGCCAGAACCAGCACATGAGCTCACTAAGTACACACAGGCAGGTAAGCAAAGCTTTCATGTTGCTTTGTTCTGGTACACATCAAAATTAATGTGGTACCCAGTGTGTCAGCCACCTCCATCAGAAGAAATCTGTGAAATGGGCCAGAACACATGCCATATACTAGTGTAAGGAGCATTGTCCCCACTGACCACCAATATAATGAACAATCTTCTAAATGACCACCAATATAAGAAGCATTGTCCCCACTGACCACCAATATAAGGAGCATTCTTCCCACTAACCACCAATATAAGGAGCATTCAGGAGAATCAAGGGGCACAATACTACAGGAAAA
The DNA here is from genome assembly GCF_000935625.1 of Nanorana parkeri. Taxonomy (NCBI): domain Eukaryota; kingdom Metazoa; phylum Chordata; class Amphibia; order Anura; family Dicroglossidae; genus Nanorana; species Nanorana parkeri. The sequence goes on along the minus strand of NW_017306655.1, from coordinate 1,016,182 downwards.
ATATTTTAAATATTGCTGTTGGGGGTCTGTACACTAGGGATCCATTTATAAACCATTCACAGGTCACCTTCACCCTGAAAATATCTGAAAAGTTAGTGTGCGAATAATGGCAAAAACAAACGTTCATCATATATTTACTTTCCAGTTATAATAGATTAAGTTTTTATTTCCTATGCTCCTCAGCTCCATCTAGTGATCATAATGAAGTATTCCATTGCAATACATTCAACCTGAAAAGAAAATATGTTAAGAGCATTTGTTTTTGCTCATTCACACAAAACAAATATTTGTAGAGCTTCGCATGGTGAATGGCCCTGAAAATGGTTTATAAATAGACGCCTAAGAGGGCATTTGAATGCAGTACTTACAATAATAATGTTCTATCAGAATCAACACTGTCCTAGGAAAAATTGAATCCTAATGTAACATGGGATTAGGAAACTGATGCAAACTGGAGTTTTCTTGGTAGAAGGGTATTATTACTGACCACTTGCCCAGGGAGCAGGGATTTCTTGTTAGACCTCTGCAGGGATCATTTGACATTACACATGTTGTCAATCATCCAACCGCTTCTTACAACCACTAAGAATCTTGATGGGTAAAGGATTTGTCCTGGGGATCCAAGAATAAAGGGAGGGACAGAATGACACCAGCTTGTCCAACCCACCATCCAAAATGGAGATAGAGTTGGACAAGGTGATAACTGTTCTCTTACTGAGAGCTTCAACAGAAAATTTCAAATACGATTGGATATTTGGATGTTTACATGCAGTACAATTTGTTTATTGTATTCAGTCACCCTTGTGACCTTCTCCCTAGGTGTAGGTTTTGTGATTCTAACACAGAAATGATTATTGACAAATATGTCACTCAAATACCTCAAGGAAAAGGATCATTCAGACTCTGTAAGCACTAAGCAGTATTGTATTACATGTACTTCTCTATCAGCACCACTGATTATTAGTAAGCTAATTTCTACAACAACTCTATCTATTCTTAAGTATCTTTTATCTGCGCATTAAAGGAAAGTTCAGGTTTTCTTGATAACATGTATATAATAATACACAAGCCACTTTGCAATAATTTGGTTATTTAAGGTAATCTTTCCATCTTAATTTCAGAATCATCATCCTGTGTCATTAGGTTTAGTGCACTAGACTTCCAGGTTTGGCCAGGTACCTGCATGGGCACTGTATGTTTAAGGGGGTGCCAAGGGTGCGGTTTTTCTAATTACGACATTGGGACTAGTCAGGAATTTATAGTAAAGACAGAACTTACATTCAGCACTCAGTTTGGAAGGTTTCAGCAAATTTACTGGAATTGCCTGTCCCAATATCTGGTTAATAAAAGCAAGTTAGGATCTGTATTATGTGCTGAAGGGAATCATTGCTGTTTTTTTTTTTTTTTAAATACAACTAGTTTTATTGTAAATTATTTTCACATAGCATCGTGGACAGGGGCAGGGCTATTATAACGAGCTGCACGACATTTCTTACATGAGGAGATTCCTAACAGAATATAACATGCTAGGAAAACCAGGCAAACTATAACAGAATCCAGGAACATCTATAAGGAGCAGATTGTACCATAGAAATCCTAAAGATTGTTCTGCAATTATGCATTTTATAAAATTCTGTAAAATTCATTAAAATATGAGGAAAATTAGTAAAAAAGGCGAAATTCACAAGTGAACTTATGAATGAAAATAGTGAACTCAACTTCTACTAATCTTTTACTAAAGAGGTGGAACTGGGAAAAGATATAAAATAAAAAACACAGCAGTGAGCAAATCATTTTCAGCCTTTATTAATAGGCCCTTATGAAACAAAACCACAATAAACAAGACAATAATAATCTGAATTTTGACTAGACCTTTTTTATTTTTCATTTGTTATTGTATAATATAAAGTGACGTAAAAGATCGGTTTATAATCATTTTAAACTATTGACCAAAACCATACGACCCCCTTACACCAGGAGCTTATTTTCCCACGTATACTTTCCTCCAGTACACATCTAAATCCCTTCTATATATTTACAGGGACTCAAGAGGCTGAACATAGGAACCTGCAGTAAACAGAAGGTAGTATTTCCATCTCTCCCCAAGACTTTGATCTATGTCCATGAAGAGTCCTTTGACACTTTTCTGTAGTGAAGGTCATTGTGTACATCCTCTCTCAGACTAGACACTAATGTCAACAATGAGTATATCTCTAAACTGCTGCCCATCAATAACCTGTGGGATAGTCCTATGTCAGACAACAAGCTTCCAGTCAGACAGGATAGGGGCACATGCTCACTCCTTTCTTCTCTGACAGTGACGGATGGCCCTGACACAATCTCGCCTTCAAGGGACTGTCAGTAAGTTTAGCCAGGAAGTGGACCCTAAATACAACAGCATTTATAGGGGCAGAAAAGGTGCTGAAGGCTCTTGACACCTGTGTGATTTCTCCTCTGTGTGGAGCAATGATACAGTATACATTGGCAATTAAATATTTTCATTTAGTGTGGCATTATATGATAAATACTGCCACATGGATGGCAATTTATAGAAATCTGCTATTTTGCCTTTTGGAGTGTAAATTATTTTGGTCCAAGTGGTCATGACTAGTGTTTTAGAAGCTTATAACAATACCATTATAGGATGGATTAAAGTTAATTCAATATTTGTTGGAGGGTACACTTTTTTTTGCATGGGGTTCTAAAGGGTCTGGTATGAATCTGGGAGGGGGCTCTGTGCTGTTTTATCTGAATCGAAACAAAACCAAATTTTCAGCCATGCACACATCTAATAAAGGCGATATATATATAGCTTTTACTGTTGACCATAGCTAATATATTTTTACTCCAAGAGGAATTACATAAATATTGTTTTTACCACTTTTGCAGAACATTTTACCAATATTTTATTATAATTACCCCAAAGAGTTCTGTGTAATTTCTATTCCAGCTCATTCTTCCTATATACAGTACTTGCTTACCACAACCATGTACCTACCATGCGAGGATCAGTCACAATTAGCGCACTTCTCAGTTACACTGTCATCCTGTCTTTTTTATGGTTCTGTAATGGATGAAAGATATGTAAGTTAATCTGCGATATTTTCTGCCTTCTCCTTTACAGTATCTGTTCAGCGATAGTGTTTGTGTAGTTACTAGACTACATTCTGGTATGAGCCATGTGGGGTTTTAACCTCTGAAAAAATGTAATGAATTACTTCCACATACGAGTTTAGACTAAAGACTGAACAAGCCTGTTGTACAGTGTAAATCTTCATTCCAAGCTGGTCACAATGTGGAGCATTCTTACCAGTGATACTTATATGTATGTGACAATTTGTGAATGTTTTATTGAGAGACATGCTTCAAACTTTTTAGGGTGGGTGTAGACGGACAATTAAGAGGTCATCTTAAATACTCTTTTATCGCAGGTGGGTTTTTTTCACAGCTTTAATGCAGGGGTTTTACATGGGGGATGGGGGCAGTATGCCCGGGCCATGCCAGGTCCACCTAAATAACAATTGTCTCACAACAACCAGACAGATACATAATTCTTTCATTCTACAACTAGCATTTTCTATTTCAAGTTTAAATTGCGTGCATTACCCTTGTAGATTTCCATTAGTGATATCAGTGTAACTCTGTTTAGGCTCCAACAATTCTTGTGAACCAGATGCAGTTTTTGTCACTTTGTTTTCAATAGACCAAACAACAAAAGAGTCCATTTCGCAAAATTTGGTTACATAAGAGTATGCTCATATTGTTGTGCATTCTTTGGTAGTCAAAATCCCACAGAGAACTATTCTTAAAGTAAACATGTGATTTACCCATTCAGTTGCACATTCCCACCTTACCTTTGTTCCTACCCTGCTCTGTTTAGCTGTCAGGAGCAGGAGAACCCACCCTTTTAAAGCAATAATTGCTCAAGTCATAGTATAGGCTATGCATTCTCTGGGCCCAGTGCAGAGTGAATCACATTCTTCTTCATACCCAGAAGTACCAGGTATTTCCTTCACCTCTGGCAGCAGAGCAGAGTAGTGGTGTAATGAAGGAAAGGTGAGTATGTGCTGCTGTGTAGGAATGGCAAAAAGTTTCCCAGCACACTCACCAGCCAGCATGCAAAAAAACTTGTCTCATTGTGAATGGGTATGGGTACAAGTACCTCTTTTTCATTCACAAAGGGGGGGCTGCATCTGGGTGCCCCTTTATTAAAAGGGTACACTGATGTAAATAAGCCCCCTGCCGGCACCCCAACAACCAACCCCTCAGGGCTTGTGGGGAAGAGGCCCTTGTACCTGGAAAAGCACCCTCCCAGTGCTGAGGGCATGTGGCTTGGTATGGGAGGGAGGGGGGCACTCGCTCGTCACCCCTCTCCCCTTTCCTGCCCTGCCAGGCCTGTGCTCGGATCAAGGGTCTGGTTGGGAATTTTAGGGGGGACCCAACGGTTTCCCCACCCAATTTTTGGGGTGGGATTCCTCCCTTAAATTCCTACCAGACCTTAAGGGCCTGGTATGACTTTAAGGGGGAACCCCACACATTTTTTTATTGTTATTTTTTTTACATGGGGTCCCTCCTAAAATTCCTACCAGACCTTAAAGGGGTTCTAAACCCTCCCGTTTTTTTGCCTATATCTACTGCTATCAAGCAGTAGATATAGGCAAACAGTTTTAAAAAAAAAAAAACGCTAAAACAGCGGTTTAAACTTACCTTTTTTTCTTTGCGCGCTCCCGCGCCGAGAATCAGGAACTGCTCGTACGGCCGCAAAGGATCTTGGGGCGGGCGCATGCGCAGTTCCGATTCTCGGCCGGGAGACGAGCAGAGACGCAAGGTAAGTCTATGGATGCATGCACCCGCCTGCAGACACCGCTGGATCGGAAGTGCCTGCAAGCAGAGAGGTGTCAGCGATGGATCGCAGAGCCGCCGCACCGCTGGAGGGACAGATGAAAACATCAGGAAAGAAGAAGAAGATCGGAATAAAAGACATCATTTAAGGTAAATGCTAACATTAACATGGGGGGAGGGGAAAAAAATTTGACTTTAATGTCACTTTAAGGGTCTGGTATGACTTTTGGGTGAACCCCATGATTTTGTTTTTGTTTTTTAAATGGGGTCCCTCCTCACATTCCTACCAGATCCAAAGGGTCTGGTATTGTTTGGGAGGGGGAACACCGCACTTAAAAAATAAATAAATAAATGTAAGAAATGTCAGTTTTTGCTGCAGCAGTATTGTTATTTTTTTTACATGGGGTCCCTCCTAAAATTCCTACCAGACCTTAAAGGGGTTCTAAAATTTCAGTTTTGCTGCAGCAGGTCCTATAAACCGTACAGATCCGCCACTTTACAGGCAGTTTAAGGGGACCCCCAGGCATGGTATTTAAAGGAATGTTTCATTTTATTTTTACCCTTTAAGTGATGTTAAAATCACTGCTCCTTTAAAAACTGTATTTTTTTAAAGTTTTTTTTTCATTGATTCCTGTCCCCCAGGGCAGTAGCCGAAACCCCCATACACTTTTTATGGCCAAGAAATTGCATATAAGGCTTCAAAATGGGGGCATTTGATTTTCAAAGTTCTACTCTCATAGATTTGCATTGAGTTTGAGTTTGAATTCAAACTTTTCTCATGTATGTTAGTTCGAATTCGAACTGAACACAGCGTTGTTCAACTCATCACTACTAGCCAATACACGTAATACAACATGCAACCTGCTCCCAGTTTTCGGGAAGTGGCTTATAACCTTCAGTGCAGCCATTGGCACAGCTCAGAGGTGGCTGGTTCCCAGAACTCACTGAGAGGGACGGTGAGCGCAGGAGGTGATATGGTGTTGTACCTTTGATGTAAAAACAACTTTATGCAACTTTAAGAGTTTATGTTAGTAAATTTGAACAATGTGCTGGTCATGTGCTGTTTAAGCTTACAGTATATATAGTAAGTGAGTTGAGTTTTGGCCTCTCTGTGTTCTGTCTGACCTCTCATTGTTTTGTTTGACAAAACATTCGGCTGCATTCTGGCAGCATCGGAATTCTTCTTACCTGCAATGGCATACATACCAGAAGCATGATGTCACCTGGATAAACCACAGTAATGTAGAAAAAGAAATACATTACCCTGGAGAAGGTGATAAATGAAGGCCGTGTGAAAGTGTTTACCAACCTTTGTTGTGGTTGCTGTGATTTGCTACAAAATACAGACAGACATCATCTACAGAATTGTTACATTGAAGCAAAGTGTCCATCATTTAATGCATTGCTCAACAAATGTGCAACTAGGACTGTTTGTTTTCTTAGTCTGATAATCCCATGTAATTGTCTTCTGAAACACTGTTTATAGACAGCGTTGCTGGATACAGACATGTGCCTGTTACGTATATTCTTTTTTCACACTGTTGTGCCCACTGCATTGATTAAAGCTGAAAACCGGGGCACAAAAACCTTCATTTACATATATAATTGCTATTATTATTATTATACAGGATTTATATAGCGCCAACAGTAATATATTCTTCAATAGCTACAAATGTACCCCAACGTCCTTCACAAACTAATATATTATCTTGTAAACGTAGCAGTGACATAATTACAGTACTGTACATAACCTGTGCAAAGAGCAGAGCTGTGGGAGGGACCCAGCAGGCTCCACCCACTACAGGCTGCCTGCTGAAAACTACAGAAGGGCGGATACAAGACCAGTCACCTGCACAAGGAGGGAGAGCAGCAGAGAGTGGTCTTTATCACAGGAAGCTCCTGCACAGAGGCAAAGTTTCGCACAGATCTGGAGAAAATACAGAAGGGACACCAAGATTTAAGCAAGCTACTTGTATTTAGACAATATTTGCATATCCTGGAGTGGCCATATACAGCATATTAACAGACACTTATACCTCCAGGTGCTTGCATGATTTTTTTGTTATGTTCTCCAGTACCCCATATATGTAAAGCACTCTGTTAAGGAAATAGTGAACAGCCCCTTTGGTTTCTGGCTTTGACCTCTATGAATGGGTGTCCCTACCAGCCAATAGTTAGGTGCAGGAGGTACAATGACCACAGACGCTGTCTCCTCATTAGACCAACCCCCCTTTTCTCTGGTGAAGAAGTGCTCTTTTATTGATCAAAAATCAGACAAAAGATTGTTTTTAAAAACGGAAACACTTTAACTCTGTGTGTTTTTAGCCACACAGAACATAGAAAGCACAGCTTACAAAGTGCAGCAGAATGCACTATGTAATACACAAAATAACGTATAAAGAACAGTTATAAAGAATATGTAACTTACAACATAGTATATTCTTGTGCCTTGGTCTGATCCCCCTCCAGTTTTGTTCTAGTTAGTACAGTCTCTAGCTAGACACTCCCTTCTTACTCATGGTGTACAGATAGTTTCACTTTCCACTGCAGAAACAGGGCTTAGGAAAATCATTGTCATCTTACACTTCAAAGGACTGAAAAAACATCCTCTGTATTTTTCATTTTGTAAGAAAAAACAAATTAAGTTCCACTTCTATGTCTTATTGAAGAATTAAGCTGCCTGTTGATTCTGTAAAGTCAGCAAGGTGTCATACTTTCCACACAGACTGGGTTTAGGAGGTATGTCACAGCATATATCAGCATTTGAAAGAGAACACAGTGAGTATGCAATGTCAAACATTAGAGGTGCACCGAAATGAAAATGTGAAACCTGAAATGAAACCGAAATGAGAAAAATGACAGGCCGAAACTGAAACCGAAAATGTTTTTTTATTCTAACTTTTTCAAAAAAATTTAACATTTTATTTATATTTATTTATTCATTTTTATTAAATATTTGTATTGTTTTACTTTACTTCTAGGGGCTTAAGGGAAATATTGGGGGTCTAAATAGACCCCTGATACATGCATTAAACATATAGAATGCAACGGTCCGGAGTATGTATCAAACACAATTTCCAAACTTGAAGCAGTTCAGTCTATCTAACATACAGCCCAGCATAAAGAGTGCATAAAGCACATTGTATAGAGTTCAGTGGTCAATAAAGGTTCAAATTCTACATTGGTGATCAGTGTAAATGACCTCATTATATTAAGGGTAGTGGGGAAGCTCCCCTTGACATCAGTGGTGCCCCTGTATTGGTGGCCAGTTGAGAAGTTTACATTTTTGTAGGGCTCTTATGGACGCTTGAGGAATCCATAAGGATACAGACTTAATTTCCAATAATCACAGCCTTTGTTTCTGTACCACAGACACACCAGTCAAAAAATACCAGATCTCATTTATAAAAGTATTAAAGTGAATCTGTTACATATGATTCAAGGGTAGGATTTTGTAGAAAAGACTGAAATCTCTTTCCATTATGAATATGTGCTGCTGAATAAACAGGTATGTAAAATCCACCATTTTGGTGAGTTCTTTGTAAATCTTCAACCCTAGAGCCATAAGCTGCATAAAGCTGGAAATAATTAGTTATTTAAAATTGCAAAACCCACTCTGAATTAATTATGACATTGACATGTTAATCTGGACACAATACAAAACATTTATATTAATTGACTTAACTGGTAAACTGCCATATAGCAAAGTTCTGATTTCATCCTTTAAAGTGACACTAAACTCAGGAGATAAATCGTAAAAATACATTCAAGTACCCTAACTATTAACAAAAATGTATCTTATTTGTGTATCACTCGGCTGTAGATCCTCTCTGAATTGGTGCTGACACTGTCCTTTCTTCTGGAGGGTGTCTACTTTTATTCCCCATGGTCCCTGTGTGTGTTGTAAAGTAGACGCCTGTAGGCCCCATTCACACCTGACCGTTTTGTAGCGCGTCCTACGCTCGATGAACGCTCTACAAAACGGTCAAAAAAATAAATAGCATTGTAGTCAATGGTATCGTTCCCACCTGTCCGTATTTCCGCCCGTCCCAAACGCACTACAAAACGGCCCACGCATGAAAAGGTCCCGGAGCGTTTTTTGCTGCGTATTGGTCCGTTTTGTAGGGCGTTTTCCATTTGTATACTGCCAAGTAGCCTTTGGAATCGCGCGTAAAAAAACCGCGTGACGGTCGCGCGACAGACGCGCATATTACAATACGCATAGGTGTGAATGGGGCCTTAGTCCAAGCTTGGACTACAATCTCATGTTTAGGTTACTAATTTGTATTGATATTAAAGTCTATCACAGGTGTTGGCTTGGAGTGGTGGCTACTTTAAAAAACACACAGGGACCATGGGGAAGAAAAGTAGCCCCCCTCCAGAAGGAAGGACAGTGTCAGCACCAATTCAGAGATGATTTGAGTATCTACAGCCGAGTGATACACAAATAAGGTTCAAACTTTTTAATAGTTGGGGTATTTGAATGCATTTTTAAGATTAAACTCCTTAGTTTAGTGTCGCTTTAAGTATCTTTCATATTGTGACACCTGAAAATCTGACTGAGGGTACCTATACTTGTATTGACCTAAGAAATGAGCTGAGGATTCAGCTGGTCACTTGAAGGTGTTCATCATTTTTGGAACACTCCTTGATGTTTGAAGTGTTTAGGGCCAGTGAAATGAGGCATGCAGGTTAATCCCCACGCAGGATGGGCTCCGGAAGAATCTGTCATGGCTGGATGTGTATAAAGGGGTTACAGGCTGGGGCAGGTCTAGCTTTCCTCGTGAGCGTAGATATGCAGGTGTACAGGCAATATTGTAACACTAATAGGAACATTATCAAAATAGATATCCGACTAACTAGGGCTATCAGTGGAAACGCATATTTAACCTTTGTGCTGCCTGAGGGATTATTGTACATAGATATGCTTCACTGATGTATATGACACAAACATACACATGCAGAGCTAGATTACATTATAATATGCTGTTTGTTTTGTTATAGGCAAATAAGCTATAATAATTATAATCAGATTTTTCTGTGTTTAAAGGGCAACAAACGGGAATGATATTGTATTTTGATCATCATGTGTGGAAAATACCTGTAATAATAATATATAATGTATTATTTCCATTTTCTATTTTGCATGCCATTATATTTTTATAAACTGTTATAAAGTGTCTAGTATTTGAGTATTGCTGTACAGCAAGTGTTTTCCAAAAAATGAGTGGGTGCAGACAGAACTTACTTTTTTTATGCATTTCAGATGCTCATATGCATAAAAAAAGTAAGTGCTGTCTGAATTTTTTCTTAGTGTAATGCTCATAATGCCCATTTTGGAAGTGTGTTGTGGTGCCGTTTGCAATAATGGCACTTTACCACACCAATGCACATAATGTGCTTTATTTTTAGGTACTATGGATCTATAATCTGTGGAGTACTATAATCTTGGACAGGGATGAGCAGAGTGAGTTTGGCAAAATGATTGCTGCATAATTATCAATTTCACCATCTGCAACATAGAGCTGGTTGGGTAAAATTTGGCAAGACAAAAATCCTTTGTTTTATTTGAAGCGTGTTTTTTGGGGGACTGCATTTAGGGTGGTTTAGTTTATTTAACTGAGTGTCCTTTGTATTTTTTCAGGTCCAGGACAGTTGAAAAGGAGCTTTCACAACACTCAGAAGTTATTTAAAGCCAATTGCACCCACGTTGCCCATTGCCTCCAATGAATTTTGCCAAATAGCAAAATTTTGCCAGTCTCCTGAGCAGAGCACCACAGGGGTTGGGTGGCATTGTGCTGGCTGGATGTGGAAGATCATCTGTTAAACATTGCCTGCAGACGCAGAAATTGGAGGCTGTTAAGCTACAGTGTTACTTGAATAGTTAATCATATACGGTAAGATTCCTCACCCAGGGACACAGTCGTCCATCACCAGAAGAACCACAGCAGTGCTTTCCTGAGTAGGGCACATTCTTTTTATTGTCATTAATTTTGAGGGTGTCCTGCCATAGGCCCACAGCATAGGTGGCAGGCGACTGGACTGTCATAAAATAATATCGCCAGTGTCCCAGTTTCGTTAATCCTTTCTCTGAGTTCCTGGAATCTCTTGCATGATGTCAATAATTGTGCGTGTATAAAACTTTCATAATGTGTTTTAATTCCTGAGAGATGTGGTACTTTAGGTTCCGATGAGTTGGCACTGTTAAGTCTGTGTCTGAGTGCCTGAACTAACTCTGCCTGATATATGTACATATATATATAGAGGACATGCACAACTAAGAGTGGCAGCAGTAAACCATGAGACAGGGACATCCAGGAACAGTCCAAGCAGGTTTGGCCTGCAGTTTTACTCAGAAATGCAACAAACAAACACAATTTAATCTAGGCAGACTCTGTACAGCAAATCCATAGAATAAAATATCTACTCATCCAAACCACTAAACTCATGTCAGTTCCTGACTAACAGGGTGCCATCTAATGGGCTCACCAAAACAAATAGGCACTTCTGGTACCTTTTTAGTGTTAAAGTGACATTAAACCCTCAGATTTTTTAACATAAACCAATACTGTAATGTGTGCCTTACTGTAATCCATGGTTGTTTCCCTTCTCTTTGCTGCTCTTCCTTTTAAATCCGTATCTGTTCTCTTGCTCTGCAGAACTTCTGTTTTGCAGCAGACTGCCTTGTCTCAGGAATGGATACACGGTGTCTGTGTATACGTTTGTATAGGCTTGAAACCTGAGCCAGCACTACAGGAAGAGGCCCTGAGCTGAAAAGGGAAGTTCTTCCCAAGCATGAGAAGATATGAGGATTTAAAAGGAAGAGCAGCAAAGAGAAGGGAAACTACCATGGATTACAGTAAGGCACACATTACAGTATTGGTTTATGTTAAAAAATCTGAGGGTTTAATGTCACTTTAAGTCAGCAGTCAGCTTTTTCACCCAGCAGCAGGATCTCACAGCAGAGAGAGGGAGAGAAACAGACAACCGTAAGCATCAGTCAGGTTATAAATAAAAAGGCCTGTGGAAAGCAAAGAGTAATCAATGAGGTCTGGCTAACAAGTAAGATGTGGACCTAGGACTTTTTGGGCTCCAGGACACAGCCCAGGACTTATTAAGACCTGAGAATACAAAAAGTTTGCTTTCTCCACATCAGACACAACCCATGTGTAGGTGAGAAAACTAGAACCTAGGTGACATATATACACCATTCACAATCCTGACAGCCATTGTCTCACAATATACATATTTGAGGGCAGGGACTGATGTGAATGTGCATTATGTAAAGCGCTGTGTAAATTGTCTGCAATATATAAATGAAGAGAGAGAGATTACATAGAATTTCCGTGACTACAGAAATTACTTCCATTACTAAGTAAATATTTGTTACTAAATCACACATAAATGCACATCAATATATGGAGCAAAGATAGTTGTAGATTTGAGTTTTAGTGGTGTACAGTATGTCATTGTCAGACCTGCTAATTGCTCCTGTGCTCTAGGCAGCAGATCCTGGGTCTTCTTGTTAATGGTGCAGATTGTTGGGATAAGAGAGGGTTTAAGTGATTAAGCCAGGTGTAACATTACAGGGAAGTGCAAAGTCAACTTCAAACAGCCATCAAGTGAAGGAAGAGACCTTGTCTTCCCCCCTCCAGTTCATCTGACAGCCGGTGACAATACAGGTACACACCTGTGTGCAGGTAACAGGCTGAGCTGGGTTTCCTTAGTGACCCTCTGCCCCGTACACAGCCAGAGGGCACAACTATGAGCAGTCGAGAAAGGAGACTTTGTGACGCTTAACCACTTCGCTTCCACATGCATTCATATGTACGCCGTTGTCTCATCTTATGATCTATATATTTCTTTAATTACATGCTTACTGAAGAAAAATATACATTTACAGATCTTAGAATAAAATTGGGTTTGAGTTTTCAATCATTTTCTACTTTACGATACTAGAAATTGTTTCATTGTACAAAGCAGCAAATATATACATTTAATGTGTACATTAATTGTGAATACACAATAGTTTATCAACACATATTTTATTTCCATCCATGTCTCTGGTTTCACACCTATGTGTGTACATTACCATGTGTGTTTTACTGGATGGTGACATATGCATTGCACATGTGTTTGCAGATTTTCCCATTCATTTTAATGTACCTGACATACCACAACACATACATGTGAATGCACTTGCTGTGTTGCAGTGCATTGGCATAAAATAAATCAGGTACATATTTTTTTGGTGCATGGAAGCTTGTTAAGAGCCCATGTAAAGTTAATTAGGAAAGGCAATCCCAAAAAAAAAAAAGTGTATAAAGCACGTTACAATGCACACACATTGGTAAATGTGAGTCATTTAGACCTAGACCCCATTTTGACCCTTCAGCCCCATAGTGCACACACGTTCTCACGCTCACATTAATGTGCATTGCGGTAAGGTAGCCTATTAAATGTAATTTGGCTGCACATGTTCCAGAACAAGGTTATAAATGTACATGCAGTATTTTTTCACCTCCCTGGACCGCAACACTCAAATGGTTGACCTTTTATAACATTTTGTAATATATTTTATGTATCTGAGATGGATTTCCCTAGACAGCCTACTCAGTGCCTCACAGTCTTTCTTCAAAACGTCCCTGTCTTCCATTGAGCCTGCTGTGCATCTGTGGTGGTCATCACAGATTTCAACGGAAGGTCAATGAACAGCCCTTAACGTGTTATTGGACTTTTGCGTAAAGTCTATTGCCTCCATTGGGCATAAGTTAAAGATGCATCATTAACCAGAAAAGCTGATTGAAAATTGTTGGCAGCTCTTAACACCTCGCATCATGTTCTTGGACAATCAACATCTGCCTTGACACATTCCAAGGTGTTTGGATTCAAATATATTTCCCCTTTTGCAGTCACATTTGGGAAAACCCCTCTATATGTTTGATATGTGTGTTCCCATTGATATAATATACCTAAAAAAAATTGCTTTGAAAAATATCAAGCACAATTCCACCCCATTACTTATTAGTAATGCAGAAGCCACACTCCTGCAGTCCGTTAGTACAATCTCTTAAGCTTGTGCTACATAGATATCTTTAGATAGACTGACAGCCATAAATGACATTTATTTTTCTGTATCCAAGGTAAAAATGCCCATGAAGTCACCTGTAATGTTATTTCACGTGCAGTTTTTGTCATTTTAACTTGAAATTTAAAGCAAAGATAACAATGATGTTCATGCTGGGTCTTTACCCCAAGCCTCCCTAGACTTTCTGTCCCTTACGCCCTCGTCCTTCTGACTGCTCTTGCAGTTCAAGTCTTTCCAGATCCAAGTTTAAAAATGTACAGTGACTTCATTTAGCAATGCCACGTTCTCTTTATTCTTGTCATTGCAGCTGAGGGACGAGAGCCCTCATTGTGGAAATTAAGGAGTGTATATTCATTTTCTATTTCAAGTCATTTTCACACGCAATATTTCACCTTAAATGACAAGTCTCATATTGGGCAAATGTGGTTTATTATTTCATTACTTACCTGTCACAAGGTAAACACATCTAAACAAAATTAGAATAGCACCATCCCAAATGGAATCCTGCCATGTGTGCTAAAGGAATTAAGCTCAGTTATTGATAAGCCACTCATTCATATTTTTTTGCGTTTCCTTTTAACTTCCACAAGACTGATATTATATCAGTATTTAAGAAGTTGAAAAGCCAGCAGAAAGAAACTAGAGACCAACAAGAATTCTGCAGAGAATAGGTATATTAGGTATATTTATACTTTACAAGGAAAGGTCAAAATATTGGGTGCGCTCAGTTTAGTGAAAATCTTATAGGCGAGCTAAAGAGCACTTGTACTCTGGAAGCTGTTTCCAAAAAAGTCAGGCAGAGGGCAAAGCACTAATCACTAGTGTTGTCTATAGGCTTCCTGCAGCTGATCTTTTCCTCCTTACTGCCTTACAATCAGAGCCAGATCATTCACAGGGCAACCTAGGCAGTAGCCTAGGCCCTATGCATATCTAGGGGGCAGATACAATCTTTATGCCCCTGCAGCAAGGGGGTAGCATAATTGTCAAATCTGTGCATCTGTCTGTCACTTCAATGTCACTGTCACTTCAAGGGAGGATGCACTTGTAGGCAGTTGGTGTATGATGGGACCGTGGTAGCACAGTCTAGTGATGGGCTCGATGATTGAGTCGAACGTGAGTTCTTGTGTGCCTTGTGAGCCCTGATTGGCTTAAGCCTTGCACCTGACCAAAGGTCAGGTGCAATACTATGCAAAATCAGGGCACAGGGAACTGTGAGAGCCATGATTGGGCTAACCGAATCATAGCTCACCTGCTACAACTGTAAACAGTTGGGTGGCGCTAGCTGTCACTGCTAGCTCTGCCCAATTGTTTATATGTTGTCGACATCTGTCAAAATACCATTCTGCAGCGGGTGTTCGTCGCAGCGACGGGACGGTGGTCGTCATTTAAAACAAATTAATTTGTATTTTTTACTGTTTTCTTTTTTATTTCATCGAGTCGTCGTAGTCATGGACAACGCTGGACATCGTGATTGACGCTGGATTACATCGGTGGACCCAATTTTTTTGTAAATAAAAGACGTCAAAAACTTGTCTTTTGCTTTTTTTCAGACAAAGGATTTTTTCAGAAGTGTAGCCTCTTTTTTAAAATTTTTATTTACCCCTTATTCATTCACAGGGGGGGGGCACATCTGGGTGCCCCTTTATTAAAGGTGCACCCTGATCTTAATAAGCCCCCTGCCCGCACCCCCACAACCAACGTCCCAGGGCTTGTAGGGAAGAGGCCCTTGTCCCCATCGGCATGGGGACAAGGTTCTTTTCCAGGGGCGACCCCGGAAAATCACCCTCCCAGTGCCAAGGGCATGTGGCCTGGTATCGGAGTGTGGGGGGGGCTCTCGCTTGTCCACCCCCTCTGTATGAGTCTGGAGGCACCGGAGTGCCTCCATTTCTTTAATTTTTGCAAATTTGAATTGATGTAACATCTATCCGAAATGAACTGATTCTTGAAGGTTTAAATGTTTTCTCTACAGACCTAGATATTTATTTTGATTGGTGTGAAAATGGCTGTGGAGGAGAACTTGCACCTATTTCCAGATACAACTAAAGCTGGCCGTAGACTCAGCTGTTTTTTCATGAGGATTAGATGCTTAGTTCTTTTGTCTATGCTAAACAGCATAAATGGAGGAATCTACCTACAGGCTATTGAAAAATCCTTTATAATAGTATTTTATGTTGTTACTTAAGAGTGAACAGCTGAAAAAGGAAGTCTGAAGTCACACAAAGATTCTAAAAACCACTGCTGTTGTCCTCATGGCAGCAAATGGATGTCTATTCTCACTAAGTGAAAATATTTGTGGCTCTTCTAGAATTTTTCATAGGTACATTTTTTCTGACAACTTTATTTTGGTCAAATGTTCCTAGCGAGCAAAGCAGATGGCTTTTCTTCCTATTTCCATTTTGCTTTTTTTTCTGCAGACTAAGAGATGATGGTAAAGAGAGCCAGAGGACCTGCGGACATATATCAAACAACTACTAGATTTCAGAAAAGACATTCAGAAAGTGGGGAAATGAAGAAAGGTATCGGCATACACTGATCACTGTTCAAATCCCAGGAGCCAGGTAGCCAATGCTCCCTAAAAGTTGTAGCTGGCACCTAACCTTTCAGGTTTTCTCTAGTTGTCAATGGCACCGACTCCTAAAATATCCTGCTGGCTCCTGGATTCAATATAAATTTGTCCAAACATGCTATAGTTAAAGTGACTCTGTCAAGAGAGATGTATCGGGGCTGCCATTGCCCTCTTATGAAAATACTAGTTGCCTAGCCGTGTCTGGCTTTTATGTTTTTGAGTTACAGATCCCTAACAACCATAGTGTAAATGAGTATCAGAAACGTGTTAGAATTCCTTATCTCTATACTTGTTCCTGGTCAGAGACTCAGAAAGCATTGAAGCCAAAGCATCAGCATGACAGTCAATCAGTGACCTTTCTCAAAGGAGAGCTCAGTAATGGCAGCCACCGTACTCTTCTCATGGCATAGTCACTTTAATAAAACATTACAAAAAAATGTATGTGCAAAGTTAATTATTCCGTACCAACCAATCAAGTTGCAGTTTACATACTCAGACCAGTAAAAGACTTAGGGTGCATTCACTCCGAAATGTGTGTGTTGGTCGTGACTCAGCATAAGTGCATTCACTTGTGTTAGCATAGTACATTGACATGTGTTGTATTTTTAGTAGGGATGCACCGATACCGGTTTTTCGGTATCGAGTACGTGTACCGACATTTTTGTTTCAGTACTCACCGATACCGAATAATGATGCTGTAAGTCCCTTTAAGGAAGCCGGGCGGTGTATAATGACTCACTACCTGGCTTCCTGATTAGCATGGAGCCGGCTTTCTGGCCAATCAGGAAACCGGGGTGGGTAATGGCGAGTCATTACACAGTGCCCTACTTCCTGATTAGCCAGGAAGCTGGCTCCATGCTCCCTCGTCTTCAGGTGACAAGAGAGCATGAAGCCAGCTTTCCAGCCAATTAGGAAGTCGGGAGGCGGGTAATGGCTCGCCGTCCGGCTTTCTCATTGGCCATCTTCCTGACCAATCAGAAAGCTAGGCAGCGAGTCAATACACGCTGCCAGGCTTCCTGATGGGCCGGGTAGTCGGCTCCATGCTCCCTCATCATTAAGTGACAAGGGAGCATGGAGCCAGCTTCCCGGCCAATGAGGAAGCCGGGCAGCGTGTGATGACTCGCTGCCCGGCTTCCTGATACTGAAAGTTTGGGTATCGGCTAGGCTTTGGAGCATTTGGGCAAATACAAAAACTCGCCCAAAATACTCAGCATCCCTAGTTTTTGGTTTGTCTGATTTCTACACTAAGCTATGTAAGGTATTGGTTCTGCCTTACATTGATGTGCATTGCATTGACACGCGTTAAACGCGCATTGCTGAAAAAATGTGAGCAGGGCAGCGGACATCAACGCAATGCACTGCTGTGAACTGCTCCCATTCTCACCCATTAATTTTCAGATGTCTTTGGCATGCATTGAAAAATGGATGTCAATGCATCTGGTATGAATGTGGCCTACATCCAAAAGGTTGCTATAGCCTTTTGTAGGTGGCACATATCCATTGCTCTGTGCAGTGCCTTGTTCAGTTCATAGGACTCCGTTGTCATCAGTCTAGCGCTGAATTAGACCTGTATGTCATTGTATAGGTTTGGCACTGAAAGAGTGCTATGCTGCTCTACAAGTCTGGCACACAAGGAGTGCTATTTTGTAGATTCCTGCCTAATCTTAGTGGAGATTCTTAGGATTTGAATGTTCCGCCTCAGTTCCATTTCTGAAATGTCATCTTGATTGCAGAGGAGCGCAGGCTCTGAGGATTAGCAAAACATCCCCTGGCGCAGCTTAGCGCTGATCCCTGCAATATGCTATTTGCTATAGTTAAACCTGCACTGTGTACTGCTAGTGTTTACCAACACAACTCAATAGTCCAAAACATTTACCCTTCACACCCTATAAAGTAGAAATCATTTATTTCATATGAATTAGTCATTGTAAAAAGCACCATTGTGTAAAACACCGAGATTTAAAATAGTTTTCATTGCTGCCACACGTTTGGCATCATGTGTCCTTGACTTTCCCAGTCCACGTCATTGCGTCTGTCCTGTGACAATGAAGGCAAATAGGAAAGTGATAGTACAAAATAAGTAGGTGTATCCCTCACAAATATACAGTTGCTACTATAGAAACAGCTACAGGCACTCCTATCAAAAAATGATTCCTAAACAATTATATTGACCATTGAGTAAAATTTTGTGTTCTTCTATGCAGCCAGTCCTCCAGGCTCTTTTATCTGGAAGACTGAATCTCCCACTCATTTCTTTAGGGAGTTTCAATGATGCCTCGTGTCTCGTGTTTCCACTGCCACCTGATTTTTACATAGCGTCTTATACTGGCATGGCAAATTCAGATGAAACGGTTGGCTGTATTGAAAGGGCTAAATCCTAAAAGGCGTCTGCGTTATGTCTACAATGGACTGCAACTTCTTAATTCCAAAAAAAGATTATAATACTTTGGAACATAAAGCAGTAGTAAAATTGCAACTTACAATTTTTAATCTTAGAGGAAGGGTCCAAAAATATTTCTTGAAGTGTTTAGCTTTTACAATTGTGCTAGGAAGTGTGAGTCATCAACTGGGGAGCAACTGGGGAGCAGCTAGGGGGCTCTTGTTTATCCTTAAACCACTGAAGGCCACAAAGAAAGTGCAAGAGGACCAGATGGCCGAAAAACACCAGCCTGGTCAATAACTTTACTCACCCAACACCACGCAATCAGTACTTTAGATGTCTACAGAATAAACTGTGGATATAATTAGTGTGATCATCTCAGTCAGCTCTGCTGACTGATTCCCATTTTAGCTGCTCATGTAGACACATCTACTGTCAGCTTGATTTCAAATTCCAGCTGCTGTGCAGAGGGTGATGGGGATGTAACCATACTTGAAATGTAAGGCCCCATTCACTTTAGACTGTGGCAAGAATCCCAAGTGGGTTCATACAGATGCGGCTACTGTGCCCGGTTAAGTGAATGACAGGGTAACAGGGGTTGCATCTGTATGGACCCACTTGGGATTTCTGCCACAAGTGTCAATAGGTTCTTGCTACAGGAATCCCCTTCCACAGCCTGTGTGAATGGGGCCTTACATGAATGTAGCCTAAAGGTAAACAATACACAGTAGACTTGTGCGCCGTCAAAAAATTTGTTCTGTTTCGTTTCGTTTCGGAATATCCGTTGTCCTATAGGAGGCCCAACAACAAAAATACAACAAACTGTGCAAAAAAGCCTTACACTGTAAAGATGAATGTAATAAAATCAGACCCAGAGTACTTTGTCTTTAAAGGCCGGCTAAGTATTCTGCCTTCCAGATGCATCTTGGGAGATTGATGTAATCAAGCTTCCTGCTCCTTAGTTTCTTTCAGAAAATACTGCATCCCCTGACTACTTCTTGTCCAATTTTCCAAACATTTGCACTATTGGAATGCATGCATAATCCAAATACAATGTCACCAGTAATCATTAACAGGGATGATCAAATCACGAGAATGGCTTACGCATCACGTTAAGATGCTCCTGAATACTTGCATGTAGATTTATCTGATCTGCAGAGGATCACGAATTTAAGAAACCAGGCAATTAGGATTTATGTTGTTCTCTGCAGATTCCCTGCATAATTGGCCACACATTTTTCTTCAGCAGGAATAGTCATCTAATACTGTATAAGGTTATTAACATATTTTTACAATATTCTAACCTGGGCCAAGAACAAGAAAATAAGTTGGGTGTCAAACCTTGTGTACCTACAGCCTCCAGTGATAAAAATACAGCCCTCTTCAGGAGGGTTAAATCTTTATTCAATGTATGAATTCACTAATAAACCTGGTTCACTTGGGCAAACCCATCTGCTCATCACTAATAATTAGTAAATTAGCAGACATTTCCCTAAGTACTCTCTATATTATAACAGTGTATCTCTGTACATGTACCTCTTCTGGTCCCTGTATTCCAAATGTTTCACAAAGTAGTTTGCAACTCATGTATGCATTTCACTAGCATAGCTGCCAACCTTTAAAAAAAAAAAGGAGGACAGAAGTACAATTCAATATGCAAGGCATACCATCCGTTGGGCACGTGGTGTATGTCCATAAAATGTGTGTGCCTTTAAAGTGGGTGTGACTTCATTGTGTGGGGCTTGTAGTGTCATACCTATACCCTGTGCTTTGTTATGTTTAGACAGAATAGGGCTTTGGGGTACACTGAAAAGAAAGTGTACATAAAATAAGCCCCATCACTGGTGTAAGAGTTAAATAGGTCACGGTTGTTGGTGTTGGTGGAATAAAATGACCCCCCCCTTGTTGGTGTCAGTGGGAATAATAATAAGCCCCATTGTTGGTGTCAGTGGGATAAAATGAGCCCCATTCTTGGTGTCAGTGGAATAAAATGAACCCCATCCTTGGTGTAAGTGAGATAATATGAGCCCTTACTGCAAACATAAAATGTTTGTTTTTGTCTAGGGTACCATTAAAAAGCAGTTTTACTGACTTTTTGTGAGCAAGCCCTCAATCCACATATGGCTTCCACACCATGAATTGTATTATTACCAGCAGTATCCTACTGTTTTGGCCATCAATGACAGCAGAAATTTAGGTGACACCCTTTATTAGCTAAAAAGTTTTGAATACAAGGACATGTTATTGTTAAACAGAACTGGCCATGACAGCTTCTACCTGACTATAAGTTAATTTTAAGAATTAAGCTTTTAATCTGCTCTTATGATTTATGTTGCCCACTTACATGTAAAATTGCTAGGGTATCCAAAACCTCCTCAAGGAATGGTTTCCATCCAAAATATATATTTATCAATAGCTGTCTACAAATATTACTGACAGCTTCAAATTTTTATGAACACTTGACACTATCAATACTAGGGCCAGCTTAGAGTCAGTTAACCTACCTACATGTCCTTGGAATATGGGAGCAATCCGGAGTACCGGGAGAAAACCCTCACAAACACAGGGACAGCATGCATACTCCATGCAAAGAGTGTCCCGGACAGCATTTTAATTGATGACCCCGATGCTGTAAAGTAGAAGTAGCAACCACCAAACCATTGTGCTGCAGTAACATTATACAGTATATTGAGCATATTGAGGCCTAACTATTGTTTGTGACAGGTGCAAGGCTTGACTAAACTGCCATCACAATATAAAGCCCTGGTGCCAAACCTGTAACCCAGGCACCGCATGGGGCCTTTGGCATCTATTATGCGTTCATCAAGGTCCCTGCAGACAGTAGTCTGTGTTTTCCTTATTTAGGTACTTACTCGGGGCAGTGAAGGAAAATATTCTTCAGATTGGATTTTAGAAGTTAAATGGTTTGATTTATTTGTTTCCCCATATCATATTTTTTTGTTGCTATCCATCACTGTTCTTCTTTAATATTTTTTTTCTCTGAATTTTATAATGGATCATGCTGAGTGAAATATCAAACATGGCACAAGTGATGTTTAAGGTGTCTGTAGGTTGTGCTAATCTGGGAGCATTGATTTGTAACAGCTGTGATCTAGTGGTCTCATGTAAGGTGTCTCCAAGCTTTGACTGTCACCTGAAGCCTGTCCCCAGTCTCCAACAACTCCTATAGCATGTTCACAGTCTCTAACCATCTCCTGAAGCCTGTCCTGAGTCTCCAACAACTCCTATAGCATGTTCACAGTCTCTGACCATCTTCTGAAGCCTGTACCCAGTCTCCAATAACTCCTATAGCATGTTCACAGTCTCTGACCATCTTCTGAAGCCTGTACCCAGTCTCGAACAACTCCTATAGTATGTTTACAAGCTTTGACCATCTCCTGAAGCCTGTCCCCAGTCTCCAACAACTCATATAGCATGTTTGCAGGCTCTGACAATCTCCTGAAGCCATCCCCAGTCTCCAAAACTCATATAGCATGTTTGCAGGCTCTGACCATCTCCTGAAGCCTGTCCCCAGTCTCCAACAACTCCTCCTAATTTGTGAGCATTGAATTGTTATAGCAGTGATCTATAGTGGTTTCATGTAACGTGTCTCCAAGCTTTGACTATCCCCTGAAGCCTGTCCCCAGTCCCCAACAACTCTTATAGCACGTTCACAGCGCCTGACCATCTCCTGAAGCCTGTCCTTAAATCTCCAATAACTCATATGCCATATTCACAGGTTCTCAGGGGCGTCCCGAGGCTGGGTGACACCCGGAGCGGTAACCGAGTGTCACCCCGCCGAGACGTCACCACGCACGCGCGGCAATATTCTGATACCTGCCGACGGCCATCTTGGTGATGGACTCCGGCAGAGAGAGGAGGGGACAGTCACCCGGCGGGATAAGGTATGCCGCCGGGTCCCCTCCTCTCTCCTGATACTGTCGGGCATTCGGTCCATGGCCGAGCGCCCAACTTTTCAGAGGCGGGTGACACCAAAATGACTGTGAGTCATTTTGGTGTCACCCCTCCAATGGTGTCACCCGGGTGCGGGCCGCACCCCCCTTCTGACGCCACTGCAGGTTCTGACCATCTCCTGAAGCCTGTCCCCAGTCTCTAAAACTCCTATAGCATGTCCACAGACTCTGATCATCTTCTGAAACCTGCCCCCAGTCTCCAACAACTCCTATACCATATTCACAGATTCTGACCATCTCCTGAAGCCTGTCCCCAGTCTCTAAAACTCCTATAGCATGTTCACAGACTCTCATCATCTTCTGAAACCTGTCCCCAGTCTCCAACAACTCCTATAGCATGCTTGCAGTATCTGACCATCTTCTGAAGCCTGTACCCAATCTTCAACAACTCCTATAGCATGTTTGCAGGCTCTGACCATCTCCTAAAGCCTGTCCCAAATCTCCAACAACTCCTACAGCATGTTTGCAGGCTCTGATCATCTCTTGTTGCATTCTGCATCTCTGACTGCTTTCTGTAGCATGAATTGTATGTGGAGCCCCTTAATGCACTTGTGGCTCTCTATGTCAAGAAAGTTGATCACCACTTCTATACAGTAGAGTGATGTTTCGAGAGCTCTCCCAACTATTTGATAGCTTTCACCAAATGTACTTTACATTCTGCGCTTCTGCACTGAAACAACTGTGGCTAACTGTTACTAAAGCAATTTAAAAAAAAAATGTTTGGCCTTTTTATTTTCACTGAGACTTGCTTTGTCAGCCCTGAACTTGGAAAATAGTGTATGTAATTTAGAGGAACTTGGAAACATGCCCTATAAGCTAGATATGATGTGACCACCATCATCTGTCTTTTTTGTCCTTGTGTCATGGTGCATGTCTCTGGGATTAGAAACCCTGATTTACCTGCATGTACTGACAAGGAGAGTCCTTACACCTTCTCAGGGAAAACATGCCCACACTAAGAACACATTCCAGGGAAAAGCAGGCATGAGCCATTCCTCAAATATTACTGTGATTGCAGAGGTGATTGCTAGCTGTGAACACTGATTTATTTAATAAGCTTGGCAAACTGCATTGACCAAGTACAAAGTGTAGTGACACCAATCATATTTCAGTTCATACTAGTCAAATAAAAAAAAAAGGAGATGTCTAGTTCACATGGGTTATGTCACTTCCCCATAAGTATGTCAATGCCTAATGTTCCTACATAGCTTCCAACTATGGCTCATTTGGAGGGAGTGTCCCTCTTTAGGAACCAGATTCCTGTTTTGCTCATCTTTTGTCCCCTATTGGTTCTGATTGTATAGACTTCTCTAAAAAATATACTATTTGAAGTATATGTAAAACCTAACAATGAACTTCTTTTATTTGCTCACTTTTGGTCTAATAAATACACCATTGAAAGTGTTTCTTTTTTATATTCAATTATTAAGTGCCAAAAATACTTATTGATAGTATCAGCAATTCAGAGTTGTTCTATGCACTCAGTGTTTAGGGATAAACTCAGGTTCCGACTGAACCCAGTCTAAACTGGAGCTCCTCTGAACATAGGAGCTTCCCCCGAAAAAGGAAGGAAGTTCCTTCTGTGCCGTCCAATTAGCTGTGGGCAGTAATTCTCCGCAGCTTGATGTAAGCAAAGGGGCGGGGTGCAGTTTTTCTGTTGATCTTATATGGCTATAAAGGGAAATTACATTTTCCTAGTAAGCCCTCAGGGGCAGGGACCTCCTTCACATCTTGTCTTGAATTGTATTGTGATTGTAATGTCTTCCTTATATTGTAAAGCGCTGCGCAAACTGTTGGCGCTATATAAATCCTGTATAATAATAATAATAATAATAATAATATGGCCATGTGGCTATATAAGGTAAATTACATCAGTATAATCATCCCACCTTTTTGTTTATGGCCAGCTGCAGGACGGGGAATGCCCTGACCCTCAGCTGAGTGGGCTGGAGGCCCCATGTAGCTTCCGTGTTCAGACAGTGTACCATTTAAACCTGATTTCCTCGCTACCTGAGTTGTCTCAGGGAGTCCACCCAGTTCTTATCTTGCACTACAGGACAATTAGTGCCTGTGCTGTGGAGAGGAGGAGAATGGACAGGATTCATTTAACAACAGGCAACTGGCCAGGACTGACACCATATTTAGCTAATTCAGTCCACAACAACATATGTGGTGTCATTCCACAAGAGAAAATTAAGAGCAGGGCGCATTTCTGACATGAAAAGATATTCTTCTGTACTTGCAGGGTCTTTAAAGCGGTAAAAGATTGTGAAATATATGTATTGCAAAGATGTACTGCATCCTTTTTTTCTGCCCTGACATACACTTTAACTACGAAAATGTTATAATACACTAAAACCTTCATCCAACCTCTGAATTATTTTCATTATTAATATTTTAATAATAACTACTGTTATTTTAAAAAGCCAGTATAAAGGAAAAGTAGTGGTGAAAAAATGACTTATGGGATTAAGAAATTATTTCTTCTGTATTAATTTATTGTAAGGGGCGTATGTGGGGGTTTGGCAGGTGTGCCTCCTTTGCCTACATTAATTTTACTGATAGGTGTCCCTTTTTCTCATTTTAGAAAGTTTGAGGGGCCATTCACACCAGCAGCCCGCCCTAAGGGCCATTCACACTAGCCTGTCCGTTAAAATGGAGCATTGTAGCAAGAAGGCTACTGTGTTCTGACAGCTCCGGGGGTGTGTGGTACTGTATAGCACACTGCAGAAGCTGTCACTGTTTACAGTTTTTTCTTCATTGTATATTTTAAACTTTATCGGTAGTGTACAATGTGTATAATCCATTCAGTTCACCGCACAGCAGTGGAGGGATCTGTGGTGGCATCCAGTGCACTGCGGAAAAATGCCCCATGTCTGCATTTGTTGGTAGCACAGCACCCATCACACCTGTGTTGTGGTGTGAATAGGGCACAAAGAAATCAATTGTTTCTATGTGCCCTAGCGATGAACTACATTTTTCTTTTGCTGAGAAATGCAGGTCACCTCTATGGTGTGAACAGGCCCTAAACGCATGCCCGCAGGTGTGTTCTATCGGCATAGGGATGCAAGGCAGTTGTACAGTGTTGCATCACACCATGCTGAAAAAAGTACAGAAGGTGTACTATTTTAGCACACACCACTGCAACATGGGGTCATGAACTGTGCCCATTTAAAATTAAGCAAATATCCATGTGTATGCATTGGAAAAAGCAGGAGCCTCGGCACTTCTGGAATGGACCCTAAGGATATGGTTCCCGGCCAAACTGAACTCAGGATCCCAGTGTCATTAGCACAGTGCTAATTACTAATCCACCACCTTGCCTTTTTCCTTGAATTGGCGAGCACACGTTTCTCATATATAGGATAAAGTCTGCCTCATGACTAAATACATAGAAATCTCCCTCCGCCACGTGTCTGCCCCCAGCTGCTCTCCTCGGCCTCAATGCTAGGAGATTACCTGGCAGGGAAAGTTCCATGGGATTGCAGGGTGGTAGATCTTATAGAGAGCCAGCTGGATTTCCAGAACGCTGTTTAATTGCTTTCTCTGTGATACAGATCAATGCGGAAAAGCTTGTCCATGCACTACTAACCAGCTTCTAATTAAACAAATGGAGGTTTGGAAACTTGATTCTTGCCAGTAGAAGGTGATTAAACACAGGTTGTTCCTTCTACTTGCTTGCCTGTTGCCAAACAGTATGAGTAATTCCTGCTAAAATGGCTCTGAATGGGTTACAGTGGGATATCTGCAGTCAGCCATCTGAATTGATTATTTTACTTGTTTGTCTAGTAAGAAACTGGCAGTAACTGACAAGCTAGCGACCGTTGCAGTACAATTATAATAATAATTTTTTTTAAATATATTTTACAGTGTTCTGTCTCTCTAAAAATGCTGTAAGTACAAAAAAAATCCTTGATCTTGATCCTTCCAGAAATTCAGCGAGTTCCTAACTTGTTGTAAGGAACTGACAATTAGAGATGAGCCTCCCCCTCCTCCCGACCCAATCACTGGCAGCAGTTGCGACGCAAGCATTCCACAACCCTTTGGGACTCAGTTGTCGGGAGGGGAATACACCTCTCCATACTGATTGGGTTGGGAGGAGGGGGTGGTGGTCACAGGTTTGAGCAGGCTTATACAAACTCAGGTGAACTGGGATCACACCAAGCCCAGCCTCATCACTACATAGAATGCTGCTTCTGCTGCACTGAAATCACAAGCAGTGTTAGCAGCTCTGTCTTAGTTCTCCCCTGCTGGGCTACAGAACACCTGCCCAGTGCCCTCTTATGTTATGGGGGAGTGTTCTGTAATCAGCTTAGTCATTGTGTGAAGCAACCTCATAACTGTGGGCACATTAAGAATAGAAGAAGAGCTTTGCTTCCCTTGGCCTCTACTGGCATGAGACTCTGAAATCATCCCTTCTATCCAAAACTTAGAAAATAGTTGTGGTTTGACATACACGTTAAACTGTAAATGGCCTATGTACATATGTATTTAGGGCCCTCATATTCCTTTCATACAGTATGTACTTTGTAAAGGACTGTAAAACTGCTGGCGCTATATAAATCCTGAATAATAATAATGATACAAACTCATATAAGTTATATCACATTTAAACAAAAATTCCTCTGCATAAAAATGGTTTTCCATTTTCCCGTTTGAATGCCTTGTTACTTTGTTAGTCTTTACAGATAACACATACAGTATGTCTACAGTACAAAAAAACAGTCAATGGGTATAAGGCAATGTGGGTAAAGTAGATTTCAAAGCATTCATTTGCATTTTCTCCCAGGCTTCAAGTCATGTCATTCTGAACTGCAGGACTGGGTGCAGCTTTCCATGTGTTGTTATAGGAAACATTGCTTTCCTTTATATTATTCTTTGCAAGCACTATCATTTCTTTCCAAAACAAAGACCCAACCTGACCCATGAAAATGTATGAAAGACTTTTGTATGTGGCTCTCATTGAGGGTCCGTTCACACCAATGCCTTGTTAATTGCACGGTTCTGTGCAATTACCGCACGGTACCGCACAACGCACCTACCATGTGTTACAGCATGGCAGGTGCGTTGCCTTGTCATTCATTTGAATGGCTCCCCTTATGCTCCTCCTGGCCACAATGCGCTTGACTACGCCGCAACACGCAGCACCACGATATCGTACATTGCAGTGCAGTTGAACAAAATTGTGCAACTGGTCTGTCTGTACAATAGAAAAGGCATGACAATGTGGAGGCACCTCTAAGAAAGCCAGAAGGCACCCTGGTTGAGAAAGACTGAATTAAAGGCATTACTTGTGTCTCAGGCTTCGAGGGTAACCTGGGTGAGCTTCAAGCCTAGACTAGAACAGTTAAGCATTACAGCTGTGGGTCCAGTCTGAGAGTTCTGGCATTTGCCAAGGTGCTAGTGGGCATGATTGTATTTGTGGGCTGCTGTTAGTTTCTTTATAAGGACATAATTGCTGCCCTGGGCTCAAAATAGTTTGGCTCGGTACACAGTGGCAATGCCAGGGCTGCGTTTTATTTGCAGAACAGATAAAATGTGCAAAATCATTTTTTATTTTTTTTTTGCATTATGTTCATGGTCCGCATCTAATCCTTAATTTAACTGCTGTATGAGAAGTGTAATTCAGATTTCTTCCATTCATCTCTCTGTTCCAGTCAGTACTCAGACAGCCATAGCAGATGAAGGGTTAATGTCCTGAAGTGGTGTCACCCAGGGGTTATCTACAATCCTCACCTCCCAATAAACCCCCAAACCCAGAACTCCAGATGTGCCTTGGAAGGCAGAGCAGATTTTATTAAAATGAAATGTGATATGCACAGTGCAATGCTGTAGGGAGGGGAAAGGCCAAGACTGAGG
>NW_017306655.1:975449-987414 GCF_000935625.1 Nanorana parkeri | reverse complement strand
TCCTTAAACATGGTAATGGGAGACTTTATCCACTTCACTGGAGGGGGCAGAGAACCTTGATCATGGTAGACATAAATAGCGTTGCACTAAAGCTTGCACTAAAGCATTCACTATCGCACACAACAATGCACTGTACACTAGGTGTGCTGGGATATTGCATTGCCATTAATTCTGAATGGCAACCCAAGGCACCCCCAGTGGGCATGCGTTGCGGTGCTGTGCAGTGCTGTGCTGTGCAGTGCAAAAAAATAGTAAATGCATTATTTTTTTTCACTGCATAGCACCACAATGTATGCTATTGCAGTACTCTATGTTACAGTGGGAGGTGTGTTGAGTGTGTCATTCAGAAAGAAGGGGAACACAGTGCACCTAGTGTGTGATTAAATGTGCTGGCAATAGCTAATTGCACAGGTACCATATGGTGTGACCCGGCCCTTTGACATGGTAATACAAAAGTAATATATTTAAGTACTAGGTAGGGTGTCTGCATCTATAGGTGCCACTATTCTTCATCAAGGGTTACCCATGTTCTATTTCCAAATTAGGTAAATCATTTTTTTCTGTGTGTGTGTGTACAGGAGTGTATACTCAGTATACATGTAGCTGGAATATTGCAAGTCCTATTAGCTATAAACAAAACCTATAGAACTTAAAACACATACCTTGTGTACACTGATCATAGTCTTTGGACCTGGCACCTGGTATATCTTTGTACAAATGATGGAATGGAATCTTATAAAGACTTCTGAACTAATTGTCATGATCACCTCTGATTCTCAGGAGCTTTTCAAGCACAACTGTTGAGTTTGGGCAGGTCACAGGTTCTTTCATTTAGATAGTCTGCAAGCTCTAGCAAGGTCCTGAACATACTCGGAAAGCTTGGGGACACAATCAGGGCATTTTACAGTTATTGTAGGGTGAAGGCTGAGGGTTCATTTGCTTTATTGTCCATTCACAGAACACCTTCTATTCCGTTCACAGGATACAGTGAGTTTTGTGAATGAACAAGGGGTGCAGGGGTGGCAAACAACAGGATCCCTTTAAAGTATGAGAGCCAAAGCTCTCAGTCGCAGCACCAGAAGTACAACAATAGCTGTTTTCTGGGGAACTTGTGAAAATGTCTGTGCCTGGAGTTCTGCTTTAATTTGAATATCCAATAATGTAGGAGGGAAAAAATTAAGATGTTATGATTGGGTATTCAAAGTGAACACAGCTTCAACTTATTCAAGGTTTTATTATTGTAAAATGCTGCGCAAACTGTTGGCGCTATATAAATCCTGTAATATACAGTAATAATAATAACTGCACTCCTGCGATGACTGCATGGCATTTCTCAGGGCAGGTTTGCTGATGGTGACAACAGTGGACAATGCCTGTGTAATATGTGTTGAAATGACCACTGGCAGTTTTATAGCATTGACACCCTATATTAACAGGGGGTTCCTGAACAAGAACCTTTATGGCAGGATCACCTGGTATTATGTTAGTAAAAGCTGCAAATTTTAAAATATTTAAAATTATATTTAAAATGACATTAGCATGTTAAAGCTTATATGAAATTTCAGTGAGTGGGCTTACAAATACTTTAACAAGACTCCTTATTGAATTTGAAAACAATTAGTGTAAGAAGGAGCAGATCTGTCTAGTAGGCACTGGTGTATGTGATAGAGGAAGCTGTACAAGAACTGTATTCATAGTCTAATAAATTATGCATTTCACAATCGCATGAGTTGCAAACAAAGGGAAAACAAATCTTACTCTATGACTGCCATTTTACAAAGTGTTGGCAGCCAATAAAGAAAATATATTTATATGCATACAACCCATTATTATGATGTATGAATGTATAAGTGTATTTAGAGAACATATGTTGTGTCACAAGAGCTTGCACTCTATGTTTGCGGCAGCGATTAAATGCTGGGGGTCTGGCTTACAGGGGAGCTCCCCGGTCACATGCTGATCTTGTTAGGAGTCCCTGCCTTTCCCAACATGTGCAGGAATTCCTGGCTTTGCAAACAAACATTCTCAGGTCTTCCTGTCCTGTAGACCCTGTGTGATCAGACCCGGCTTCCTGCAGAGATCTTAGAACGGACCCTCACTTTTATCCAGAGCACACTGCCCTTCAAAGAGCTGTGCAAGGATGTACATACAGGCCCGCTATACTGCATATTAATACACAAGGATGCAGTCTCATTTTCACAATGTAAAAATGTATGGTTAACCTAAACTCAGTTAAACTGGATTTAAGGAACAACTCTAAGCAACAAGTGAAATCTAAGCTGTCAAAGATTGCAACTGTGCTGAAGGTATTTAATATGCGTTTATGAAATCCCATGCAGCCAGTTTTAGTAGATGTTTCACTGTGCTTTTGGAAGGGACTACAGCCTCTTGTCATGTGGTTCCTGTTATATTTTT
This sequence comes from Nanorana parkeri, assembly GCF_000935625.1. NCBI lineage: Eukaryota > Metazoa > Chordata > Amphibia > Anura > Dicroglossidae > Nanorana > Nanorana parkeri. The sequence goes on along the minus strand of NW_017306655.1, from coordinate 984,999 downwards.
TGCAACATCCCTCTCATGCTGCAGTTAATGTGAGTGAGGCCACAATGGGTTCGGAGAGATAGCTTTGCTTGAACTAGTGTACACTCTGGATTCAGCTAGTAAGGATTCAAGGTGAATGCCAGCATCAGGGGAGTCCCTATACTTTGGGCCTCCCAGGGATGGGGGAGGTTGGTGCTGCTGGTGGACCATGGGCCTGGGAGAGAGGTGTTGGTTGTGGATGAATGAGTGAAGGGAGGTCAGAGTCCGTAGGACGCCAACCAGAGTGTCACAGATTGGCAACAGCTCTTAGCAACCTGGGATACTTTGGCCGGAAAAGGGGTGGCAGGCACACATGCCGCCCCCTCCACGTGACCCCAAGAGATGTTGCCTGAGGTAACCGTCTCAGGCTGCTTCATTATAGGGACGGCCCTGGCCAGAATGAAAACTGACTGTTTAGCAGGACTGATTCACAGAGCTGGCCTCGTGGTTGATGCATTTAAAAGGGAATAGCTTCCCAACATTTTTCATGCCCCCCATATATCCTTCATAAAAGATGCCCTGTTACTGCATCCATAGAAAAGGTGGCAACTCTTAAAAAAATACAATGGCCCCTTCTGATCAGTGTTTGAGCCAACACTCATGATTTAGTTTAAAAAATGTTTTTCTTAATTGGAATTTTCTTAACTTAGCTATAATAATGTAAATTTAGGATGCAAAGGTCAACTCCAAACAACCAATGATAGCTATTTTTATTTTATTTTTAGAGACCTGTGCAAGTAGGGAACATGTCCCTTCCTTCATTAGTAGAAAGATGCCTAGCCAAGGGTGACAATACCTATTTAGGACATGTACAAACTGTAATTTCTCCCTCCTTTTGGTGGGAACTACAGCTCACATGCTTCCCCACAGGAGGAAGTAGCAGTGTAGTATAAATATAGATTCCCAGAGCACTATGGATTAACTAAACTGACACACAGCAGAGAAAGCTTGCTTTGAGGTTCCATTTATCTGACTGAAACCTTAGACCAAGCCATCTAATAAGCAATATGACAGCTGTGATGACTTATTGAGCTCAGTAAGCAACTGACTTCTTTCAGCAACTAACTCCAGGAGGAGGAGCAAATAGCACTCCACCTCCTGGCTGGATAGCAGACAATAACAATAGCAATATTTCGTATTTCCCCGAATTTAAAAAAAATTATTATTTTTTTTTACTTTTATGGTCCTGACCGTAATAAATAAACAAATAAAGTATATTTGCACAAAGCCACTGCACATTCCCTTAATGAAATGTTGCACAACATACTGATGAGAAGTCTAGCAGCAGTACGGGAGTTGGCTCTCCCCAACTATGGCGAATGTATCTATGAACAGCTCATAGCCATATGCTGTAGCAAATTAAAAAAAATGGTACAGTGACAAACCTCTGAAGGTCTGAACAAATTGTGAGAAGAATTCTGGATCTTTATGACACTGGGTCAGATTAGACATTTTTGGTTAGCTTTGATATTGGGTCTTATCAAGCTGGTGAAAATGGGCTTAGTGTGGTGGCAGAAGGTCTAAGGCTGGATCCACAGTCAGAAGTCTAAGCAAGTTTGGAGATGGATCCACTGCTACCAGAGGTAGTAGGTTTGAAGCTGGATTACCTGGCATGGGTGGCAGCAGGTGTAAAACTGGATGAACTGACAAGGGTGTAAACAGGTGAAGAACCAAACCAAGCAATAATTGGGTAGAAGCTCTACTGAGTCTAGTGCCAAGGAGATAAAATATTTAAACATAGATGGATGCTAGAGTAGTAGATACTAGAGTTTTGCTCACCGTGTTTGGCTACGGCAGTAAAACAAAGCCTCAGAGACTCTATCAAAACATTGCAAAATGGTGCTCATAAGTTGCTTACAGAATAAGAACAGAGCTGGACAAGCACAGCAGTAACAATAGAAAAGCATTATTTGTATATTTCTAGGGCACCTGGAAGCCCACATGGATACAACACGCTTTCCTGAAGCATTCAAAAATCCACATGAAGCTTCTGTGGATACCCACTACAACAAGAATGGACAGTTATCAGAGTCATGCTGGGCTGAGTACAGGGTCGGTCCCAGGAACTTAGCAGCCAGGAGCCCAGCACAATATTTTAACTGTTTCCTGCACTCTGTGAAAGGGGATTCGAAGACTGTTCAATTAACACAGAACAGGTGCTAGAGTTCGTTAAAGCAAAATATGTCTGGACAGGTGCTTGTGTCATCAGAAAATGTAGTGCTGGCTGAGCCTAGTAGTATTGGCTATGACTCAAGCCAAGAGTCCACACTAACGCAAAGTCCTGAGATCAAATCTAGACACCAATGGGATACTACAGGCGATATTTAAGAAACGTCAACAGAAGGATCTTAATTTGGCTATTTGAACCTAATTTCAAAATCTCATTGGTCGCAGCTAAAAATAACTGTAAGTTTTTGGAATGTTTAACCTGATGTATCAGCTTTGTGAATTGACCCTTCTGTCATTTCAAAGTAGACAGACCTACTCAAAAGATTGCCAATAATTAGTTAGATGTTAGAGTCCATGAAGAAGTTTAATAATTGTGTTGATCAAACAGTCAACATGTTTTGGAGGTAAACACAACCCCCTTCATTGGGGCTGGAAAACAATGAGAATGAAGAAATTGAGCCATAAAAAAAAAAAATACACCTGAATTTAGATCCTTTCGCAGCTCTGGGTAGTTCTTCTAAAATGTGTAAATTGCAGGCAGTGATTGACTCATTGGTCTCAGCTGAAATTACCTCTCACTTTTTGGAATCTTTATCCTAGTGTGTCTTTGTGAATTGACCCTTATGTAATTTCAACCAGAAGCAGACAGATGCATAGAGAACACAAAAAAGAAGCACCGCTCCTCCACAACTCGGAAAAGGAATGAGCCTGGACTGGTACTTGCCGCTGGGAGCACATCCTCCCTCCAATATGAGCCCATACTAACAGAAAAAAAGCTGGCCGCACACCGGATTCCTCTGGAATAATTTATTGAAGCTTGTACTGCACCACTGATGTCCCGCCCAAGGTCCCCACTGATGCGTTTCACCCAATCATGGGCTTAGTGGTAGAGATCTCATCTCTATCACTAAGCCCATGATTGGGTGAAACGCATTAGAGGTGATAGACCTTGGTCAGGACACCAGTGATGTGCTACGAGCTTCAATAAACGATTCCAGCGGAATCCGGTGTGCAGCCAGCTTTTTTTTTTGTTTGCAGAAGCAGGCAACCTACTGGATATATTGCTTGTAATCAGTGTAGCAGTCTGCTGCAATTGGAAGCGCAAATGTGTTTTTTTTTAAAAGAGCACTAAGTGCATTTGCAAATATATGTGAGTGGATATCTCTCAGCAGCCCATACACAGACTGAACCTCTCACTGAAGACCATCTGCGCATGTAAGGTAAGCGTACCTTAACAATATAGAATAACCAATAATCTCTCATTGTGAGCTGCAGGAAAGTTACACAGAAAAAATGTGCCAGTGGTTAACAAACATTGACCAGAACCGTTATGTTACCGTGACACGCAGCAGTATGGGTCCATGCAAACATACACGTTAATGCATATACATATATACGTAATAGCCTTGCTGACGTACATTGAGGGCTAGAAGTGGGCCCACAAAAGCACGCATAGATATACATTCACTTTGGCTTGTTTAGCTGTTACTAGATACGGTTGAATTGCAAGATATGTATAAATCTTTTATGTGTGCATGTTTTAGTTCTGTGCCGTTCCACTACCTACACTATATAACATTGTTTAATGTGAGATATGTTATCTTACTCCTCTGTATAATACTGGTACGGCAGTGGAATCAAGCTGTCCGCACACTGATGTATAAGATGCATACAGTTACTTTATCTCTCTTTGAATCTGTCTGTCTGTCTCGACTAACCAATTTCTTCCCTCTCTTTTCACTCACACGATCGGCTGGCAAAGAGAATGTTTAATCACTCATCTGGCTAGATTGTGCTGTGGGCATAAAGATTATCTCAGCTTTCTATCTCATGTTTTTCTCAGACAACGTTTCTTATTGATAAAAGTCGGAGATGTTTCCTATTAGAAATACAAATTTAAATAACCTCATTTAAGTCTAATTATGATGGCTTTAGTTTTAAAATTAGGAGCTTTTACAATGTCTCAGACATGCAAATTAATATTTTTTTTTAAATGCAAGAGCATGCCAAACTAAGTAAACTGTGTCAACAAAACCCCAATCAGTTTTTATTCTGGGGTTTTTTCTGATTTGTGTGTCCTATTGGGTGAAATCCCTTCACTTCCTGTGCCCTAGAAACAACAGGAAGTGAGAGAAAATCTCTCCAAAGTGAGGGAAAATCCCTCTTTAGTGGTTCCAGGTGGAAGATTTCATTCCACCTTCAGGAAACAGCTGTATAATTTGTATTCCCCACCACTTTCTGTCCCAGCGACAATCTGACGAAGTTCCAACCCAAATTTTAGTGTATATAGCAAGCCAATACCTATTTTGAAAAATCCAATCTATATATAGACCTGCAAATCTGGGCAGTAGTACATAATTGCCAATATCTTTGTCCCAGTACTCCAGACACCCTCGCCCACCCAAATCCAGGACAGTTGGCATCTATAAGTCAGACCTTTGTAGAGCTGTGCTAAATATATATATAAGGGTTGTGTCATAGGGCCATTTTATAGAAATAAAATTCTTAGAAGAGTTCTCCTTTAAGTTAAATGTTTCAATATGCACATACTGTAACTGTATCTCTGTCAATGGGAGAGTTAATGTGGACCTCTATCAGGGAACCTGGTCCAGATGGCAGGTGGCTGGCAGATCTTGCTATGTTTAATCCATATCATCTCTGTGCTTCAAGCTATCCTTACGTCATCAGCGGGCTGAGAGAGGTTTTCAGCTCCCCAGATAAAAGGGTCTATTGCTTAAGCGGCCCAGAATAGAAATTCTCCGTGTGACACTCATGACTTACGCTGCAAACAAACACCTCCAAATGGGATGTCCAAAAACTCCTGTGTCCTGTACATGACCTATATCCAAACTAGCTCGCTATCAGAAGGATCACATAGCTTGAATTTTACAGAACACTACACTGAGGCCTGTTAAAATATGAGAGATACACAATAATTGTAAAATACCTCTACCTTTTATTCCTAACAGATGGATTCTCCTGACCACTGAATGACCACAAGCAGAGATCCTTCAAGGTACAAGCCAGAACATTTTTTTAAAGAAACGCTGGTGTTTTTTTCTTTTTTTTTCGGGTCCCTTCTTAAAACGTTTTTTTTTTCTTTTTAGCCCACGGTGGGCGCACAAAAATTAAATACCAAAAAACATACACAAAAAAGTGCACTAGGGTGTGTCAAATGGTCAATCTCCCAAAAATATATAGCCCTTTAGCTGACCCCCCTGGGTGCTAAGCTCCTCACAGGGCCAGAGCACTCGTGTCCACCTAGCTGAAGCCAAGCGCACCCATTCCTCTAGGTCAGCCAAAGCTGAACTCCGAGTATTAGGGTGGGGCCCCCCCCCGAAGATAGACCCCCATTTCAGGGGAGAAAGGAACCTGATGGCCACACATCCTCCCACTAGACTTCAGTGGAGGCCCTAAGACCCACACTCTACATCTTAGTGGAGTGAAAAATACACACATAAAGGAGGACATATGGGTTATTGGTTAATATCAGCATAGACATGTCTGCTCATGGGCTTACAGCCATAGACATGCAAGCCCATACATATACAGTAGATGCCGGGCTGGAAATGTTTAAAGGTACCTTTTCATTTAAAAAAATAATAGAAGACTTTTGTGGACCTAGTTCTGTGGAATTGATGATAAATCATGACAGATTTGTGAATATCCCCAAGGTGTAATAATGAACGTTCTATTGTGAGCCTTAAACCTAGATAGGGTTGTTTCAAGGCACTATACAGGGCAAGATGTAAACAAGCATCACATATACACACATACTAATATACATTTCCAACTATACGTGGTGTAAGGAAACATACAGGAAACATTTGTCTGTTGGCCTATTTAATAATGCAAGATACAGTAATGGTACAATGATGGAGGTGTGATGCAGGCATTGGTCAGTGTACTGGCAATATTAGAGGTAGTAACATTTGTGATGTTGGAAGTGAGCCACAGAGGAACTGTGCAAAATGTTTTTCATGGTTCATTTTAAATATCACATACCCAAGAGTAGAAAACGCGAAAGTAGATAAATCAAAACGACAATAAACCTGACTGCAAGCCTTCTACTGTTATGAGTTCTGATTAGGGATGCACAGTTACTTTTCGAGTACCAATGCCGATACTTGGCATTTTCACAAGAACTACCAGGGTTGCAGCTGGGACCTGGCTCTGGCGCTCCACCACTGTCCTGAAATCATTAGTCTGTATTGTTTTAGAAAAACTGTCACGTGACAATAAACAAAAATGTATCAGTACTTGTACTTGTAAGTACATGGCAAGTACCAGTACTCGTACTCGCAAAACTGGTATCTGTGCATCACTTTATTTATATTTATAAAAACAAAATCGTACATTAAAATAGAGATGTACAAATCCCGGGAGCCCCGTGTGCTCCTTACAAATGACAGCTGCCTCCTAATTTTTGAATTTTTCTCTAGTGTAATCTTGGAGCTCAAAAGTATCGGTACATGTACCAGTACTGTACCGAGTACTGTACTTGCTATCTGTGCAACCCTAGTTCTGATCGCATAAGAGTATTTATTTATACAGCCTGAGCCCAGTGGATAAATTCACTCATGTCTACCTGTCATGCATCTTTATACTTCATTCCCAGCTCTACACACCAGCTGCCATTTAGCTCCATCTCTTTGGGAGTCAAGGCTACCCAACCGTTGAGGTAAATCAAAGCCATTAGTAGAGCTTTAGTCTAATCTCCCAGCCCTGGGATGAGTTAAAGAAACTGCTCAGAATGCCACAGCACAGAGTGGTCATGCTGGGAATTCCACTGTGAAGAGCTGCCGTACTTGGTGCCAGTGTTAATTGGATAATGCTTTTAAAGAGCAATCCTCCAAGATAATACACTTAGAAGAAACCACTTTTTCCCCCCAGAATGCTTGGTTTGAAGCAGATTCCTGGTGCACACCCCCGGAGGATAGACTTCTTAAAGATGAAAGTGGGTCATATTCATGTAGAACTGCCAGACAGACTTTTTAGTCAGTGATCAAAGAGCATTATCAGGAAAAAACAGCCAGTCAAAATCTATTTTTCTGTTCAAGACATTAGGTTAGCTATACATTATCTGATTTTGGCATGCATCCAATCTCTGCAAAGATGGTAAAAACTGGGTAGCATAGGGGTTAATCAATGAGAATTACAAAGCACCTGGGTATGACAAACAAGGCCACTTATGGGGGCTATAGCCAGCCCTCCCGCACTGGGCCCAAGCCACATCTGGTCAGCAGGGGGACAGTGCTCATCTTGAAAAAAAAAATTCCTTTTTTTCTTCCCCGGGCTCTTTTTCTTCTTATTTTTCTTCTTTTCCCACTCCTCTCCTATACACATCAAACCTTTTAGCAACCAAGTCACTGTGGCCGGCATTCTAAATGCATCGCATGTGAACGGGCTCTATAAGCATGCACTACTATTTTCCACCACACTACAACTTACGGCATTGCAGTACCGTGTGTTGGGGTGCTGTCAAACACATTGTGGACAGGAGATGCGTTTGGGGTGCCAATCAAATGAATGGCAATGCAACGTACCTGCCACACTGTAGCGCAAGGTAGGTGTGTTGAAAAGAAACATTGTTGTTTTTTACAGGTCCCCTCTTAAAACGTTTTTTTCCCCCCTGCTGGGGGGAAAAAAACAACGAACAAAAAAAATGCATGTGAACACATACACAAAAAAAGTGCACTAGGGTGTGTCAAATGGTCAATCTCCCAAAAATATATAGCCCTTTAGCTGACCCCCCTGGGTGCTCGGCTCCTCACAGGGGCAGAGCACTCGTGTCCACCTAGCCGAAGCCAAGCGCACCCATTCCTCTAGCTGACCTCTGAGTATTAGGGTTTGGGCCCCCCCAAAGATAGACCCCCATTTCAGGGGACAAAGAAACCTGATGGCCACACATCCTCCCACTAGACTTCAGGAGAGGCCCTAAGACCCACACTCCCCATCTTAGTGGAGTGAAAAATACACACATAAAGGAGGACATATGGGTTAATATCAGCATAGAAGGGGGCATGTCTGCTCATGGGCTTACAGCCATAGAGATGCAAGCCCATACATATAGAGTGCCAGGCTGGAAATGTTTAAAGGTCACTTTTAATTTTTTTTTTAAATGGTCAATCTCTCCAAGAGATACAGCCCTTTAGCTGAGCCCCCTGGGTGCTCGGCGGCTCCTCACAGGGGCAGAGCACTCGTGTCTACCTAGCCGAAGCCAAGCGCACACCATTCCTCTAGGTCAGCCAAAGCTGACCTCCAAGTATTAGGGTGGGGTCCCCCAAAGATAGACCCCCATTTCAGGGGAGAAAGGAGCCTGATGGCCACACATCCTCCCACTAGACTTCAGGGGAGGCCCTAAGACCCACACTCTCAATCTTAGTGGAGTGAAAAATACATCAGCATAGAAGGGGGCATGTCTGCTCATGGGCTTACAGCCATAGAGATGCAAGCCCATACATATAGAGTGTCGGGCTGGAAATACTTAAAGGTCACTTTTCATTTAAAAAAATAATAGAAAACTTTTCTGGACCTAGTTCTGTGGAATTGCTGATAAATCATGACAGATTTGTGAATATCCTCAAGGTGTAATAACGAACGTTCTATTGTGAACCTTGAACCTAGTTAGGGTTGTTTCAAGGCACTATACAGGCACGCGGGGGGTGGCCTGTCTGGGGGGGATGGGCCCTGTCATGTCGCTGCACAGGGCCCTATGATTTCTAATGGCGACCCTGATGTCATAGAGCTGAATACCTTGTCTATACCTTCTTATGGAAGTAACTCTTATCTCTATCTCCTGGGTTGCATGCTAATTACCGGCTTGTTCACTGAGAGTTATAGACCTGCCCTGGAATTTTGTTGTGGTCCACTTCAAGCGCTTGTAGCTATAAGCACCAAAAGGGAGTGTCCAATATGCACTAGGAACACATTTCACAAAGCAGAACGCACAAAAAATATATTGAGTTAACAGACTTAATACAAACAAGTGGTTATCAAAATGTTTGCTTTGCTCCATGCTGTGTTGCCCTACGTTTAACACAGGTTGTTCACCGAGTCTATACTGGATCTGAAGCCTCATTCCTCTCAGGTAGGTACTTGCTGGCGATAAGAACCATAATACAGCCTGACACCTGGTCAGTCCCCAATATGTTTTTTGTAGAAGAGCCATTTATTAGTGCTGAAGTTGAATCTGCTTATACTTGGCCTTCCCTGGTTCCCCCCCCCCCCTCATCAAAATGAAAAAGCCATTTTTAAATAAATCCTTTCCATTTTCATCACATAACTTATTATATAACAAAGTGTGATTTCATCCCTCTCTGTCCTTCTCTATGCAATGCAGGCAGATGATGGCTGGTGGGAG
>NW_017306655.1:951209-975370 GCF_000935625.1 Nanorana parkeri | reverse complement strand
TCCTCATTAAAGGGACAGCGCTGCTCATTTCAATTGTTTTTAATAAATAAGTTACTGCTTTCATTGATGTTTTTACATTTGTGGGGACTCTAAGAAGACATCGATTTTAATCGCCACAAAAAAAATGCCCTATAAAAGCTCCCAGATGATGAATAACACTTAGCTCTGTGACAGATGGGGTCTCATATCTTCACAAAGAGCTCCATTGGCTGAAGGATCTACAGCATCGTTACCGGGTTCCCCACTTTGCGCTGTGGTTTAGTCCACCAGAACCTATACCAATAATGTGTCCTGTAATGGCGTAGTATGCACCGGGGGATGCAGGCTTCCAAAACACCGAGAAATGTATAGACTGTTGCTATCTTTATTATACTATAGAATAAAGATAGTAGTCAACTCCTGCTAAAGAGGTAACCATCATTATATTCTTAATTGAATCTTGGTGTGATTTGTGTATTACTTCCAGATCTGTGCAGTAATCCAGTGTGAAACTTTGCCTCTGTAATAAAGACCAGTCACTGCTGCTCTCTCTCCTTGTGCAGGGTGATTGGTCTTGTCTCCACCCCCTCCTGCAGCTTTCTGCAGGAAGCCTGTAGTAGGTGGAGACTGCTGGGTCCCTCCCATAGCTCTGCTCTCTGAACAGAGCTTGTACAGCACAGTGATAATAAGATTGTTACTTTTACTAACTGGGTTTGTAAAGTAATTTGGTGCACATAAAGTGTTTTTATATCCTTTAGAGCTATTGAGAAATATATCTAAATTAACGTTTGTGTGCCCGTTCAGCTTTAAGAAAGACTTTTACTTGAAAATGTTGTGTCTTGTCTTATGTAGGTCATTGCGGTTCTCTTGTACTGTAACTTGGTATGTGCTTTGTTCATAGACCGGTCTGCTCGACTTTTAGAAGTTGCAGGAGTCTGGAAGAAGAATTCTCTAAGGAGCTGAGGGTGCAACTGACTGCTGTCTTCCTGGGTAGCTTTTCCCTGGAATTCCGGGGCAAAGAGCTTCATTAATTCCCTTTCAGTTTTAGAGGGATGTCTAAAATTTCAGCCATGCTAATTAGTGTCTGGGCACAGCTCCTGTTGACAGAGGTTAATGATATCCCTTGGACCCTTTTATCACTTTGATCCTAACTTTGGCCACCTATTAATTAACTCTTTTTCAGCCATTCAGAGACCTGATTAGCACTTATTGAAATGGTAGCAGCTAGTGAGGAATTAACCATAGAATGCACGGTGGTGTTAAAGGCTAAGTTTACTTTTTTGACCATGTTTCATGTTACACCCATCACCCATATTCAGGATGAAACATAAAACATGGTCAGATCACAAACCCCTGAACCCACATCCCACCCACCCCCCGCTTATCCTGAATCGTGGGGGTTCTTCTACCTTCAGACTAGTGAGGATTATTGAATTTCATACGGCTTTGCGTGGCCCTGCCCAGACAGGGCCTGTGAATGGAGGAACTACAAGCCCCATCACTGCAGCAGAGGGGCTCTTAAAATGACTGCACTTGTAGTCCATTGACACTTCCTCCCATTCTGTTACTGAATGTCCATACTAGGCTACAGACATGGATAGGAGGAAGAATCAGCAGGAGCCAGAGCATTGCACCGATGATCCACTGATCGCAGTTGCAATGCTTTACCGGCTCCAATGCAAAAAAAATTATAAATGGATATTTTTCTTTTATGAAGTAGCGTGCATTTATTATTTTTTTCTGAAAGGCAGACTTTACCTTTAATTCTATAATGTCACCTGTAGCAGTTTGCAATCCTTGGCTTTTGATAGAAATGATCATTTATATTTGATAAAACAGTCCTAAAGTGCTACTGAAGCCAACACTTTATTAGTTTTGGATAGAGTGGAGAGGGATTAGAACACTTGTCAGGTTTTTATTGCTGTCTTGCCCTGATGAAGGGACCCTCTGTGGCCTCGAAATTTTGGCTATGTGATACAGTATATACTGTATATATGTGACGATTTTTTTGAATAAATGAACATCAAGATTTGAACGTCATCTTCTGAGTGATGGTGATCCTTATTTTCTACTGTTCATTTCACACCACAATCCCGGCTATATACACACATAGTATACTGCACTCCATGTGGACTCGACCTGGATTAGTCAAAGCTCTTAGAACGCTGAAATCCCCTTTTGGATTGCTTGGTGTCTGTAACTTTGAACAGATAAAGACACCAGTTAGTGTAATTAGTGTCCGCATATGCTGCAATATTTTTGTCCTTGTTTGCATGGACGACTCTGTGGTTTCTAATAAAAGCCTTAAAATAATAGCTATGTGCATGAAAATGAATGGCCTCAGGAGTACCCACACATTGTTTAATGATAACGCACTCCTATCGCGCTTAGAGCGAGGTCATATGTGCACATTTTGCATATGTTTTTTTGGGAAATATGTGGCTAGTAGAGTGGATGTAAGATTAACAATTTCAGAACTGAGCTTATCAGCAAAAGTGAGAATGGCCGGCCTTCAAGTCCTGGCTAGTATACATGTAACCCCGCAAAAACGTGTTTCGTTTAGTTTCCAATAGATTCTGATTTTTATTTCTTTTGTTTTTGGGATTTTGGATCTGAAATTTGATTTGGTTCGTTATTTGGATTTTGTATCCATCCGAATTTTCGTTTTGGAAAGATCCAGAACAGGACGTCACATGACTGTGCCTGTAGTGCAACAAAAAACAGCCACACAAAAACATGTCACGTGTCCGATTTGCTTTAAACAAAATTCAGACAAATCCAAATTTTCTTTAAAGGAACATTGGGATTCGTTCACATTAGAATACATTCTAATAGTTATTTTTCTTATACAGCTTTGTAGGCATTTCTTCTCATGGTCATCTATATCCCACAATATATCCCAAATAATCCACAATCAAGCCCCCACCACCCTTATCACCAACCTTGCACCAGACACCCTTTGGTATTTAGCACAGCACATTCTGGCTGGATCATGTGATGGTCTGGCATCTGTAGGTGGCTCCCCAAAAGATTATAGCACATTCTGCCAACTTTGTACCTCTATCACTGTTCTGTTATAAATGTTGCTATACCAAGCAGGCTTAGGGTGTAGTTTATTCCAGTCTTGGCACATTACAGAGGATGTTTTCTGGGTATTTCTTGCAGGTGGAAAAGCATTTTGGGATCCTCATCCTGCAGGCTCTCTGAAGGGTCCACTATACTCAATAAGGGTAAAAGAAAAGTATGAGGAAAGCATTAGGAAGGCTGGGAGTGTCTTGCTAAACATTGTTCTAAAAGCCAACAAAGCAGAGGAAACGTATCAATATAACAAATTACTTAAATACAACAAGCTGCAGAACACTCAAAGTCAATCGGTTTGGTCTAACCCACTGAAAACAGTGGCATACATCTAATCTCAACAGTTGTTAAGCAAGGAGGATGAGTGATTGCAGTGAAATACAGGTTGTCCTCCTGTGACTAATCTACTGCTCTCTATATTAAAAGCACACTTGCGTTTATGAAGGGGGCCCTGAGGGGTCCTGAAATGTTGCACTATTACAGTGGCTTCTAACTGAGTCATGGAAATCAATTAGTGAAGGCTAAATGTGTGCTGACAACATTCTTCGCTTACCCATCCGTATTGCATTTGGAGCTCCTGAAAAAAACAACTTGCCTGGTACCTGAGTGACCTATCATCAAGCCTGAGTACTTCCACACGTGGATAAAGGGATGTGACTAAACCTATGCAAACACTGACCATGACAATGTCGGTATTTGAATGTGAACTTGGGGTTTGGGATGAACGGTGAGCAGCCACATTATGCTATATGCTATAACATTGGGTGGTGCCCTCTGTGCAACAACAGGCTTAGTTTTCAATTTTTGCTAGTGGTTCATGCTTAATTGAAAGCTTCTGATGCAAAGTATATTGTGCCACCTGAGTGCGCCACCGCCTACTAGGCAGGTTGCTTACATTGTGGAATGAAGAACACTTCCATGTGCAGGGGTTAATTAGAGAAGGGTCCTTGTTTCTTCAAACAATGATCTGTGATGTGAGGGAACTGTGTGCTGGGACTGAGGAAGCCCCATGTGGACCGGCCACCCTTTGACTTCCTGAGCCCCCCTGACACTTCATTGAATGTTTGTTATTGCAGGGATAGGGGACACATCCTACATGGATGGCCAATAGACATTCCATTCCAAATTGTCTAAAATATATGTCCCTTCTGGATTTGCTGCCTCCTGTTCCTTCCACCACTCCACCTTCAGCCCTTATTACAGTGCAAAGCTTGTAGTTGTGCTTGTATATTTTGCTATATGACACATGCTGTTTGTATTGCACTCGACATTCTACTAAAACAAAAACAGTTATTTGGGAAACAGCATATTATTTGTGAAGACCAACAGTTACATTTATTTACATGTTACTGCTCCAAAATGTCAAACAATCCTTCTGACATTTTCACAACAAATCGGCCTTGATATGGCACACTTCATATTGATCTTTGTGTGATACCCCATTCTGCTCTCAAATGATAGTTCTGAAAATATGCAGAAAAATTATTCACAAATGTTTTATGGCTGTTTACAAAAATGTCAAGACAAAAACAAATTGGGGGGAATTTATCAAAACTTGAGCAGAGAAATTCTGGAGCAGTTTTGGACTGCAGCCAATCAGCTTCCCTGTCTGATTTTCAAATCTTACCTGAGCCAACTGAAGAGAGATGCTGATTGGTTGCCGTGGGCAACTACTCCACATTCTGTCTGCTCCAGTATTGATCAATTCCCCCCATTGTGTTTTGCAAGTTGAATTCCGGATGTATATAAATTATAGATAGATAGATAGATAGATAGATAGATAGATAGATAGATAGATAGATAGATAGATAGATAGTATATCATAATATAATCACAAACAGTACCTTAATCTATCTTGATTTCAGCCTCCTGTATTCAATAACAAATAGAATAGGTTGTCTCTAAGCCAATCAGACTTCTTGTTTTGGGTCTAAACATGATAAAAGAGGAGAGAACACAGGGTTGATCTCATCACTGTGCTGCTGTTCCTTCATTGTCCAATCACAAGCCAGGGTGGATACTGTACCAGGCTGTATTGCTAAATAGCAATGGAGTGTGCAAAAAGGTTGAGGGCCTGGTTGTTCTGTTTCAGAGAATCAGGTGAGTATATCTTTTTTATTTTCTTCCCGGGAAACAAATAAGCAGTTAACCCTAGCAGTTTCGGAGGAGCTACACTGCAAGGGTTAATAATAATGTACCCCAGAGTATTTCTTTAAAGGTTAACAATATAATGCAGGGGTAGGCAACCTGGGCAACCCATCTGTGGTGAAACTACAAATCATCATGCCTCTGTCGCTGGGAGTCATGCACTTTGCTGTTGCAGTTTTGCAATGCCTCTTGGGACTTGTAGTCCCACAACAGCTGGAGTGCCGAGGTTATCTGCCCCTGGGATAATGGGTCTGCATGAACAAACTGTTCAAATATTCATAAAATAAACCAGATGTATTAATTTCTTTAAAAGTCTAATAAGATTATTCACAAAGCTGCCATAGGCAGCTGAGCGAACACCCGACCCGAAGTGAAGAGAGCTGAATGCTGTTCAGCTATTTACTACAGGCTTGTAGGGCTGATTTCAGCCGTACAACAGCTGAAATCAGCCGTACATCGGCTTGATTTGGCTGGCTTCGGTTCGGCCAAACATGCTCTGCATGTTCCGCTGGGCCGAAGTGCAGAAGGAGTTCGACTCAGCCGATCCAACATCTGGATCGGCTGAGCCGAACCTCCGGCAGGCTTCTCACTGCCGTTCGGCCTATTCTCATAGGGGCAGTGAGTGAATATCCGAATGCCGTACTTCTGTGGTACCGAGCAGAATAGTAAAACAGTGAAAAAGTAGGGGGGAAAAGTAGCAAAAGAATGTTTAAAAAGTTCAATAAATGATAAATCTTAAAAAATAAATAAAGATTTCAAAATAAAAAAAGTAAAACAAAAAAGATCATTAAAAAATGAAAAAACAAAAATAAAGATCAATGAAAAAAGAAAAAATTTAAAAAAAAAAAACAATTGGGCGGAGCTAGCAGTGACAGGGACCTGCTAGAGCCAATGAATAACAACTTGGCGGAGCCGGCCGTGATCTCACGGATGGCTCCGGCCAGTTGCAATTACAGATTTGTCATTGGAACTGGGCAGAGCCAGCCGTAACATCACGGCCGACTCCGCCAAGTTGTCATTGTGTAATGACAGTTCACCGTCCCCAGGTAACCTGGGGATGCTGATCTGTCATTGCAACTGGCCGGAGTCAGCCGTGAGATCACGGCTGGCTCCGCCCAACTGTCAGTTGCGAGGCTTTCGGCCGGCCAATGGCCAGCCGATCGCCCCACTTCAGGTTTCATTTCGGCTCAGACGAGCCAAAGCATATGCCTTCGGCTCGGCTGAGCCGCTCGGCCAGCTTCGGGAGCTGTATGGGCTATAGTGCATAGCCCGTACAGCAGCCCTTCGGTTCTACTGAACCGAAGCTACGTAGCTACGGCTGATCCTTCGGCTAGCTTTGTGAATAACCCTCTAAGATTTGTTGTAAACTTATTATTTCAACAAATGCTGGGGCCCCGGCACCTCTATACAATCATTACATGCAAATAATTAAGTCCTAATATAACCTGCACAATGCCAAAAAATCACTTTAAGGTGCAAGCTCTGGAGCTGATATCCTGATCACTTCTTCACTACGTAATGTCTCAGTTGAGCCGCTCGGCCAGCTTCGGGAGCTGTATGGGCTATAGTGCATAGCCCGTACAGCAGCCCTTCGGTTCTACTGAACCGAAGCTACGTAGCTACGGCTGATCCTTCGGCTAGCTTTGTGAATAACCCTCTAAGATTTGTTGTAAACTTATTATTTCAACAAATGCTGGGGCCCCGGCACCTCTATACAATCATTACATGCAAATAATTAAGTCCTAATATAACCTGCACAATGCCAAAAAATCACTTTAAGGTGCAAGCTCTGGAGCTGATATCCTGATCACTTCTTCACTACGTAATGTCTCAGTGATCTGGAACAAACATGCAGCCACTGAAGTCTGCATTCCAATTTTGTATGCTTGTTCAAGGTAAGCAGCCCTTTAGGTACTGAAGCCAGAATAAGAATGACAGTCTTGGTGCCTGGCTGCAACTTTACAAATCAAGTGAGCAGCGGCATGTCCCACAGGTATCGTCATAGGTTTCCTTTTTTTTACATTTTGGATAAAGTAGGTAAGGGTTAGAGCTTCCGTGGAATTTCTAAAGCTGTGCCCCCTTGGACTGATTTCTATTTGTCCTGATGAAATAACTGAAGATGAGGGAAAATCTATAATTTTTAGTTGCCATCTGTGACAACTGTCTAAGAGGGGATTTCCTCTGACTTACTCTTGTATCTGTGGGACAGGAAGTGAAAGGAAATATCCACAATGTAACACATATGGAAAAGGTTATGGCTTTAAATACATGTAAGAAATGTTTAACCACTTTGAAGTTCATAAAACCACAGAGATGTGAATAAGCTCTGAGCATATTCAGTACTAGTAATGGGGCTTTTTCCACACTAACAATAATCAATATTTTTAGTTGCTCTCTATGCTGACATGTAACATGCTGAAAAGAGAGAGAACTATACAGCTGTAAGTCATCATTTTACGGATTTAGTTCAATATTGTGTTTATTCATACACAGATGTATTATACTGTAAATGGCCCAATTTAAAGTGTATTTCCACAATTGCAGCTGTAGCGCTCACCCCCAAATGAGCCGCTGAATGCCCGGTTCATTTCTAGTCTGTCTAGTGCAGGGGTCTCAAAGTACCGGCCCGCAGACCAACTCCGGCCCGCGAGTCGGTACTATGTGGCCCGCAGCCAGCTGACAAGTCGGGCACAATGTCACGGACCGCGTGCCCGACTTGCGGGAGCAGCTACATGGTCTGCATCTCTGTCGGATGCAGACTGCAATGCTGCTCTTGTCAGCTCCGGCCAGGGCTCTGTCAGTTCTGAGCTCCGGCCGAATGATGGATCATTAGTAGGGTCTGCACTAGACCTTACTAATCACCACTAGATAACCAGGGAACGATGATGTGCCTCCTCCCTGCAAAGATGCAAGCAGGTGAGGGGGCATGGAAGAAAAGGAGGGAGGGGGGAAAGTTTATTATGTGTGCTTAAATGTGTCCAGTGGCCCCCGACTAAATTGAGTCTGAGACCCCTGGTCTAGGGTATGATCTTCAGCTGCACACCCATAAGCACTAACCGCCTTTCTTCCGGTGCACATAAACTGATGTCCACTCCATTTTTAAAATGCTAAGTAACGATTTATTGAACATCTTCACTGGGGAGAGAGGTTATTGGGATTCTAAGCTTCCAGGCAGTAACAGACATAAGCGCCAGACTCACCAGGCCCGGTTGGCACATCAGTGTAGATCCACTTGGAAGGCAGTGGATAGCAACTGAAGTCGCAGGTGAGCAGAATGAACACAGATCCTCAACAGGAAAGACACTGGCCATGCTCCTGAAGTCCTTAGGTTCCAGGAAACTTCAAGAGCCATCGTTGGTCCTGGGTCTCTTCCTCTGACAGCAACACAGACCTCCTCCATGTTGAAGGCCTCAGGGAAACATTTCCCTCACACCAGCCTATTCTCACCCCCCACGCCTCCTGGCCATGCTCCTGAAGTCCTTCGGTTCCAGGAAACTTCAAGAGCCATCGTTGGTCCTGGGTCTCTTCCTCTGACAGCAACACAGACCTCCTCCATGTTGAAGGCCTCAGGGAAACATTTCCCTCACACCAGCCTATTCTCACCCCCACGCCCCAGGCCTACCCTGGGGGGCAGGCCGAACAGCACCCTGCCCTATTCCATGGCTGGTCCAGGCTAGTCTGAGCACATGGCAAATCCCTTCAGCATGCACCACTGGTTGAGAGAAACCCAGTGATTGGCTGCTGTAGTGTACATACACTATTGTATCTCTCATTGGCTGTCCCACAATATGACAGTGTCCCACTCCACCCAGGGGGTACAGGCAATGCCAGACACCTGGAATTAACCACATAACTGCCACTATAATCCAGCCAGGCTGACTACAGCCCTGGCTATCACTAAATGTCTAGTAGCCACATCACAGAAGGGGATGGAGGCTACACAGCCAAATTGGAATAACAACTATTTTATATTTGTTATATGTTCCCATTCACATAGCATAACTTTAAAAATAAATTGTTGCTTACATATTACTTGTTTCCTCTTATTACTAGTTTTCTCTAAACTGAATGTTCCTCTGTAATGCAAAAGGGGGCGGAGAGGTTACCATAATAAACCCTGTCTGTGCTGGCAGATAGCATTACCAGTTGTAAACTAGAGTTGAACACTGTTTGTCCTTACAAAGGGTTAAAGATCTAGAAGCAATGTATGTTAATGAGAGGAAGCTCAGACTGTCCCTGGTCTTTCTATGGGGACAGCTAGAGCTTCCTGTCACTTTATAAATTGTACAGAGAAGCTTGCAGTCTGACCAAAGGTCAGCTACAAAGACACATCCAAAAGGTAAGATTTTTTTTTATTTATTTGTAGGTATGCTGTATGAAATGGAACACATATAGTGGGGTTTTCTCAAATTGCAAAAGTGGAAATACGCATTGTGTCTTTTTTGGAACTCACAAGAAGGCAGGTTGAGGTTCTATGTCAGATCATTTGATCCTATCTGGGTCACTCCTTGCCTGACTCATACGCAGATTTGGGCGTCACTTCAACACTGGTGGGAAGTTGTGACCTGAAAAAAAAAATTCCGGAGAATCTTGCCTGATAAATCCAAGGTCAGCTTTCCTCTTGAGATCACATCCCACTGAATTCTTAGAAGGAGCAGTTTGTCGGAATGTTTTGTGTCTGCAGAACAGTTTGTGATTCCTGCTATCTGGGAACTATACACTATTCACTGTACAGAATTCAACCCCCTGCCCATCTTCCCTTTATTACTCACCCTACATAGAAAGTTAAAGCTTTAAGTAGACCCACCATGCACATGCACATGTCATGGCACACTGTCATGAGACCTTAACATCCTACAAGATATCATTGAGTTGCCCTCCATGTCTACAAACATTCTTATAATCTACTATCAATTTTATACACATAGTGTACTGTATATAATAATTTGAATTGGAACTCTACTTCTCATAACCATAGAGTGTATGATCATTGACAGATGTAGGCTGTAGAGGTCCCAAATAAGGTTTGCACTTCCTATCAGTGCCAATCACTGTTGCCTGATGTTCTCAAAAGTTGCTGCCCTTTGTCAGAGAGAGATTAGACTAAACTGCCTTTGCCATAGGCTTATTGGGGACAAATCTCTTAGTTCAAGCTCTTCTTAAAGAGAAGTTCTGACTTTGACTTCTGCCACCACAATGTCATTGCCCACTGACCCCTTTCCTGAAGACAAGGGTCCTCAACTGTTACATTTTCCTATGAATTCACTTATTGTGACATTACCAGTGTCATACCGATTTCTTTACATATACAGGTAAAACT
This sequence comes from Nanorana parkeri, assembly GCF_000935625.1. Classification (NCBI taxonomy): domain Eukaryota; kingdom Metazoa; phylum Chordata; class Amphibia; order Anura; family Dicroglossidae; genus Nanorana; species Nanorana parkeri. Next base: position 964,845 of record NW_017306655.1, on the reverse strand, counting down.
CGAATAATTAGAATATCGTGCAAAGTTCATTTATTTCACTAATGCAACTTAAAAGGTGAAACTAATATATGAGATAGACTCATTACATGCAAAGCAAGATAGTTCAAGCTGTGATTTGTCATAATTGTGATGATTATGGCTTACAGCTCATGAAAACCCCAAGAACCCCAAATCCACAACCTCAAAAAAGTAGATTATTACATGCAATCAATAAAACAAGGATTGTACATAGAACAATATCGGACCTCTGAAAAGTACAAGCATGCATATGTACTCAGTACTTGGTTTGGGCCCCTTTTGCAGCACTTACTGCAATTACTTTTGCACGATATTCTAATTATTCGAGTTTCACCTGTAGTTCAAGCCAACCAAACAATTACACTCTGGGTGATCAGAAATGAATAACAGGACATTATAATGAGCCCACACTGCTTCTTTGAGGGGCCCCATCATGTTATGGAGGCCCTTGTACTGTAGGCTGGCTCTGCTGTCTGTCTGGTAGAGGTAATTGACTATTCACAAAATATTTCAGAAGCAGTAAAGAGTCAAATGTTTATTCTATTAGTATTTAGATATATACATTTCCTGTGTAGTTTTGTTATTTGGTCAGAGCTAAAGTGTTTACTTCCAATCAGAATATACATATAAGGCCAAACTGCACAGATCAATTAGTGACATGATCATTCCAACCTAATCTAAGTTTTTACTGTCTTCCGTACTTATTATTATCGAGGGAGGAGTGGAGACAGACTCTTCAGCATTAGTGGGCAATCAAACTTAGTGCATCTTAAAGCGTCTCTGTCACTTTGCCTCTTTAACTCCCAACAAAATATCACCTTTCCCATCACTCTGTTCCTCCGTCAGAGCCAGAGCCCTATGCAGCACTATGTAACTTCTGTTGGGCTCTGGTGGTCTAAGTCCCAATGACGTCATCATGTCTAATGCAAGTCCATTCACCTGCACTACACATGAGGACGCCAAGAGGCATACCACAGTCAGATCAGAGGGGTAGAGAGGTCAGTGCTGACTGCTGACCAAGGATCAGTTGAGTATATAATCTGTATTCCGGCCCCTAGACCAAAATGAGCAGTTAACCCCTAATTTTGTTAATAGCTGGAACCTCTTTAAGTCTGGTTTACAGTCTTAATAGTAGTTGGATCTATAGCACCCTAATAGAGTGCAAAATAATCAGTGTGCACCAACCCAAATAATGAACTGTATTGCACCAGTCCATAGAGAGCATATTTATTCAGACACTCTAATACAACATATGCTCTTTGTATTCCTGTACTCATTTTAAAGTGACACTAAACTCAGGAGTTAAATCTTAAATATACATTCAAGTACCTGAACTGTTAACAAAAATGTATCTTATTTGCGTATCACTCGGTTGTAGATCCTCAAATCCTCTCTGAATTGGTGCTGACACTGTCCTTCCTTCTGGAGGGTGGCTACTTTTGTTCCCCATGGTCCCTGTGTGTTGTAAAGTAGTCACCGCTCCAAGCTCACTCCTGTGATAGACTACAATCTCACATTTAGTTTAATAATTTGTGTTGAGATTGTAGTCCATCACAGGAGCGAGCTTGGAGCGGTGGCTACTTTACAACAAATATAGGAGCCATGAGGAACAAAAGTAGTAGTAGGAGAGTGTCAGCGCACAATTTAGAGATGATTTGAGGATCTACAGCCGAGTGATACACAAATCAGATACATTTTGCTAATATTTAAGGTACTTGATTGCATTTTTAAGATGTAACACCTCAGTTTAGTGTCACTTTAAGTAGCCAATGCCGTGGACGTATGGCACCTAAACTAATGTGCATCCAATAGAGCCTTGATTAATACTATTGTGCTATACAAATACTCCACTTCTTTGCACCAATGCAGTGTTCTCCTGAGAGCCATTATTTTACAGGATCCCCTTTATCCACTATTCCATCAGTGCACAGGGTCTTTGATGCCACATGTGACAATAAGTCCTCTGTGTGGGGTTTCCTACAGATTGTGAGGTTTGTTATAAACTGCTCAAGGACCACAGGGAAATCTCTGAGCAAACAGCAAGACCAGCTCAGAGGACCTCCCAAATGTTAGAAAGCAGATCCGGAGTGGGCAGCTTCACATTGTCCGGATCAGCCATAAAAACAAACATTAAGCAGCGGTCTGACCCTGCTGACCTCATTGTGAACGCCTCACTGTTCTAAATATGAGGACACAAAATTTACAGCTACATCAAGAGGTATAAAAATATTATGAATCCTTCCACAGCATCTAGACATAGGGCAACCTTCAAATAAATAAAAACAAAAAGCAGTCAAACACACTTTATATATGTATATATTCAGTACTCTTTTAGAATATGAAGGCAGAACTTCATAACATCCACTGCAACCATTTTTATTTTTTTTTAAAGAAGAGGTTATGACAGATTTTAGCAAAAGAGATGACAAATACAAATTTGACTCACCCAATCATTATCGAATCACAGAAGGGCATACGACCATATTCTGTAAATAGTGTTAATTCTTAAGCCATTATGAGATAGATTTCTGATTGGTTGTTATTGCACATATGATTGGCCTTCAAAGGAGTTGTAAAGTCCCAGCATATACTATCCTGTTATAACCTCAGCATTGTAATAGGAATACATAGTAGAGTTGTTTTTGATAATGCAATCAAAGCTTACATGAAAAAATCCCTTTTATGTAGTGAGTGCTGCCTTCCATCTGCCATCACTTTCAACAACTTACCTGGATTCCCAGTGTGCTTTGCGTCTCTTTCCCTGCTGCTTGATGGGATGTTATCTTGATTTCCCAAGACTACATATCTCATCACGCATTGCTTTCTGCAAGCAATGATAATGTTACATTGTTCAGACATTGAGTTATAGTTCAGGAGGCAGCTCTGTAAAGTTGTGACACAAAGAAGTGCATAGTCACAGGGATGGTGGACTGTGTCAGTGCATTACATCCTATGAACATCCTAGGAAATACATCCTATGAACATCTTCAATAAGTACGTTTACAAACTTCTAAATCGATATGGTTATTAGGTATGGGATAGAAATTCTTGCTGACTGGCTGTTATCCAGACTCACTGTCTTCAATTGCATCTCACTGTCCTAGAAGAAGCATGCAGATCAGGAAAATCAGAAAAAAGTCAGAAGAGTCCTCACCGGCATATTAGCTCTGAGTCGGTGGCTTAAAGGACAACATTAAAACAATAGGGTAAGCAGGAACATCAGGCAAGTAATTTTTTCAGAAGGTGAGGTCAGCAATTGCAGCCTTCATATTTCCTCAAAACAGGAATGCTATGTCTGAGGATGGTGTGTGGTCCTGGAAGTGTAAGGTACAGGTGAAACTCAAATAATTAGAATATCGTTCAAAGTTCATTTATTTCACTAATGCAACTTAAAAGGTGAAACTAATATATGAGATAGACTCATTACATGCAAAGCAAGATAATTCAAGCCGTGATTTGTCATAATTGTGATGATTATGGCTTACAGCTCATGAAAACCCCAAGAACCCCAAATCCACAACCTCAAAAAAGTAGATTATTACATGCAATCAATAAAACAAGGATTGTACATAGAACAATATCGGACCTCTGAAAAGTACAAGCATGCATATGTACTCAGTACTTGGTTTGGGCCCCTTTTGCAGCACTTACTGCAATTACTTTTGCACGATATTCTAATTATTCGAGTTTCACCTGTAAGAGGTAGCTGAAGTATGACAGTTGTTGCACTCAACCTCATCCTGAAACACATGCTGTCTCTGTGCATAATAGAGTCACTTAACAGCCCCTTGTAATTAAAGGATATGTAAACCCTTTCTATTAACTTCTTTTATTTCTTTTATTTGGTCCATTTTGCTCTATTGAGTACGCCATTGAAAGTGTTTTGTAACGTCCGTTTGATAAATGCAAAAAACAAACAAATCTCTAATCCTGCCAAAAATCCAGCAAGCTTGTAACTTCCTGTGGATATTGCAGCATTATGTCAAGCACTCCTATCCTCCTGAACAGGTTACCGCTGTGGACCTCTGTAGTTCTGTCTTCCATAGATATATAGAGTTATCGCTGTCACTCTAGGACTGTAAGTGTGTTACTGGCATGATCAGACAGGTGAAAAAAAACAACTGGAAAAAAGAAAACAAATGCAGTCATTATATGTAAGGAGTGGTAAGCTGCAATATCTTATATTTTTGTTTTTGGGCTCAGATATGCTTTAAGAGATGGAAGATGATACAGTGGTGTACAATTGGCCAACAGCAGGACATTTTTAATGAAAGAGAATTGGCCAAAATGTACTAGAGAAAAATCGTAAAGGCAAGTGTTTTATTACATGAAATAAGAGACCACAGATGACACAGCAGTGCAAAATTGTACAGCAGAAGGACAATTTTAAATAGCAAGGCTAGGCCTAAATGTAAAAAAGACAAAGTGCACAGGATAAGACTTTACTTCATGAAATAAGAGACCGCAGATGACACAGCAGTGCAAAATTTCCAGCAGAAGGACAATTTTAAATAGCAAGGCTAGGCCTAAATGTAAAAAAGACAAAGTGCACGGGCTGGGACTATACTACATGAATTAAGATACTTTGGAGGATACAGCAGTGTAATATTGGCCAGCAGCATGACAGCTTTAATTGAAGATAATCAGATGCACTTTAAAGGAGCAATACAACAAAAAATGTTGTATTCTTATACCTGTATACCGCTGGTACATTTAACCTCTTGCCGTCCGCCCGTAGTAAAAAAACGGACGGACGGCACTGCTGCATCTCCAGACGGCAATTTTTTTCTGCTCGCGCGCGCCCCCTAGCGGGCACGCACGGGCAGAAAAGACCCGATCAATGCACACACCCGTTACCGGGTGTTTCACATATAGGCGATCAGCGGGTCCATAGCCCGCCGATCGCCTATATGTGCTCGTTCGCGGCACATCCCCCCGCGCCCGGTCGGCGCTTCCGGTTTTTTTTTATTCCCGGGATCCGCTGCCCCATCTTGGATCCCGGGACCGGCTCGGAGGGCGTTATCAGGATTTTTCAAAAGTGAACCCTTGCAGTGGGGCAATTCCCACACTGTAAGGGTTAACTGCTCGTTTTTGTCTAGGGGCGCAAATGAAGAAAATATACTCATCTGAACCTCAATCCAGTCTGGTTGGTAGACCGGCCCCAGCCGCCTCTTCTCCTCTGGGATCCGGCAGTCTCAGCCCTGCTGACGTCACCACATCTACGCAAAGTCCATTCACTTGCACTAGAGGTGAGGATGCCAACGCTTTTAGTTATGGACCCTGGGATCGTTTTTTTTATTTTATGTTGATAGGGCTTTTTTAGGTTAAACTGCTTTTTTTTTGTGCTGCAAGGCTTACCTTTAAAAAAGTGGGTTATTGTTTCAGGTGGTGTTTTGGAGGTTTTATTTCTTTTGTGAGTTTTTTTTATATTTATTTTATGTTGTTATGTTTTTTTAAAACTTTTCTGTTTCTTAAAGTGGAGCATTCGCATGTTACTGATCATCTGTTCTTTAGGCTGCCACTACATCAGTTTCCTATTGTCCGGCGGCTCTGCTGCTGTAAAAAAGAGAAAAAAAAACTCTCCCGGCCGCCCAGGAGAGAAGCACTGCTGTGTCTTTTTTTTGAACCGATGGGGTCCTGGGGCCGAAGCTGGCCGAAGGATCGGCCGAAGCTACGGCCAGATCCTTCGGCAGCTTCGTGAATAGACCCCTATATTAGCTTTAATGCCATTGCACATATTACCTATTAGCCATCCACTCAGGATGGAACCGGAAATGGAATTCCAAGCAGATTAGTTCTGATTGGATCTCTTCCCAAATCGTCTCTCCCTAACATTTTAGTCTAGTTTTAGTTTGTCTACTAAAATGTCAATATGTTTTCATTATACATTTAGTCATTATAACTTAGTTTTTATTGAGTTTTAGTCTAGTTTTAGTTCCTGAAAAAGTGTTGTTGACAAAAACTATGAAAAAAATGATTAGTCGACGAAATTACCACTGCATTCAATGCAAACCCCCATATCCCCATTGCTAAAAGTTAGGCGTACACCAGTTAGACCTAGTATCCCTGATGAATCTGTCTTACTGGGGGCCAGTTGTACACTGCTGTATCCTCTGCAGTATCTTAAAGTTATATTAAACTCTCATCCTTTTTTCAATAATAAATACACACCAAAGTAATATACATTGTCCAGCAAAGTATTTCTTTACATTTTGCCCAAGCACTTACAGTCATCATGTTCAAGAACAGCTGGCTCCAACTCTCAGCTTGGCTTCCCTGAACTTCCTTTTGAGTATAAGATCAGAAAGGAGAGAGCACTCTACAGCAGCTGTCCATCTACTGGCCTGGAGAAGGGGAAAAAAGAGGAAGAAGGAGCAAGAAGCAGAGGAGTGGCTAGCCTCGCTGTGTCTGTGTGTCTATAGAGACAAACACAGCTTACTAGTACTTACAAGGTGTTAGGGAACCAAGAAACCAGACAGAAACGTAAAGTGCAGGTTTAAAAAATAAAAGGAGTTTTATCAATAACAATAAACATAAATGCAAAAAACAATAGAGGAAGTCCAGAACATCGTCAGTGCCATGCCAGAGGTCAGATGCCAAAGCGGGTAGTCAGCCAAACCAGGTCAAGGAACACTGAGAGCAGGATGAATGGAAACAATAGCCGGAGTCAGGAACCAGAAGATCAGTCAACCAGAGCCAGGGTCATGCACGGAGAACAGGAACAACTGCAGAGCACTTGGTAGATCAGAACATATCCAAGGGCAGAGACTGAATGGACAAGCTCTTGGTTATATAGTGAGCTGATGTTTGCATCATCACTCTGAGACAGGAATTTGTCAGGAGTTTTGATAATAGTTGCAGAATGATGATAACGGGTTTGGTCATAAGAGGGTGTCAGAAACAGTGTCAGAAACATGACACAAGCCATGCAGCAGGCATCAGGACAAGAAAGGGTAAGAAACCCTGACACAAGGGTGGCCTTCTCAGGACCCTGCAAGGGAAAGGAGCCACCCTTAAACATCAAGAAGCAGCATCCATTGTAAGCGATTTAATTACATTTGAAATAGCTTTAAAACATTTTGACTTTAATATCACTTTTAATTCTTGTAGCAAAACACCTGATTGTAATTTTTTCTCTATTACATTTCAGCCAATGCTCCCTCATTAAAAATGTCCTGCTGCTGGCCATTTTTACACTGTTGTATCATCTGGACAGTTTTGCATCAGTGAGAACAGGGACCACCATAGCAAAGTACTGCCCAACTTTTGTCTGCCACCTATTACCATTTGATGGAAAAACATGTGTTGCTGCTACAACTGCTATGAATCAGCTTGGGGAGTTGCTGCTGTATGTAAGCCAAGGACTGAATCAGGCCAGCAAACTACACCTATAGGCCCCCATTCACACCAGATCTGTTGCCTTGCATTCCATTTTTCAATGGATGCTAATGCAAGGACACTGAACAATGACTGGGTGTAAACGGGACCAGTTCACACCACTGCGATCTGTTCCATTCCGTTGCAGTGTGATGAAGAAACGGAACAGTGCAACAGACCTGAACAAAAACTGGTGTAATCCCAATGCAATGTAATGTAAAAAAAAAACACAGAACGAAGATGTTTGTTCATGAAGGACATGTTAATTAAGATAAAGATTGGCAAAAAAATTGAAAAATGCAACAGAATGGAAGTCAACGGAGGTTGAAAGTGCAACCAATGATTTGTTATTTCCTTCCGATATTGGTGTGAACAGGCTCATAAGGAAAATATCACTTTTGGGTAGACTGACCCTTTCAGGAAGGACAACAGCATTTGTTCTCACATTAAGGTAGCCATGCATAGCTTGAATTTCAGCCAATTCCTGCTAAATCTGACAAAATTCGAGCCATGGCTGGCCCTATGGGCACCATCTGGCTCGACAAACGTCAACTGAAAAATCAACTGAGCTGGATGGAAAATTGACACATCCTATCAGACATGGTCACTGTTAGGTATTCCGGCAGTCGCGGTTTGTCTCTTCTGTTTGAATACCATAACCAGCAGTGAATATTCTCCCATTCATGCTGTTTAGCGTAGATGGTCGAATGAAGTAATGAGAGAAATCTAAACATGTATGACTCACTAACCTTTTATTTGATTTACTTTTTCTTTATATTTCTCGATATAACATTGCACACCTGTAATAGGTCACATAGCATCAAAACATGAGGTTGATTTCCTAAAGGAGTCAAAACTATTCATTTTAGAACACATGCAGTATTTTTAATTTCCCTTGCATGTGACTGGATATAGATATATATATAATTTTTTTTCAGTGATGTGCCGTCCCTTCTGTGCTGGGTGAGGCATCCCCCAGCCCACCAAAGCTCCGCCCCATCCCACTGAAGCCCTGCCCACAGCTCCGTAACCAAGCTGTGTGGGGAGGAGACAGGGAGGAGCCTCCCTGTCCCTCACTTGCTCGTCACTCGTGATGCATTGAGATCGATGTCCTCGCTGTTTTTTTTTGTTTTTTTTTGATTGGACAGCTTGGACCAGTGGCGCTTTGCTATTGGTCCGAGCCATCCATAGAGCTCACGTCTCTAACACAGAGTAGAGGCTGTGACAGCTCTTGCCTCACCAAGTTATTTTACCCAAGCAGTGGAGAAGCCCGCTGCTGTGTAACCTAACAACCTGTCAAAAGCCGGATGCAGCACTGCATGTAATTAACAAGCAGCACTCCGTCCATGACAGGTTACACAGCGGGGAGGCTTCCCTGCTGTGTAACCTGATGGAAGCCATCCCTGATATATATATATATATATATATATATATATATACATACAGTATATTTTAATAAGCTAAGTGAACATAATTTTAATAAGCTAAGTGAACATACACTTTATAGAGTGTACGGTCTCTGTCTAGTCCTTTACTAAATATCCCTCACTGACTTTCACATGTCTGTTTAATCACAAGCAGTGGTGTGATACAATAACCCAGAGAGGTAATGTAATAACAGAGCAGAGAGATTACTAATATAATAACATACAGGAGACTGACATTAATTTAATAATTTTAGTGGTACAATGTCCAACAAACCTCTGACAATATAATAACTACCAGATGTATGATCTAATTACAAAAATGTGCTATAATACATGCAACATTAATAGAATAACATACAGTATACTAATACAATAACACACAATTCACATATATAATAAGGGTGTTGAGAGAAAAATAGACACTCATTCTACTCATTCTCTATTCATGTAAATGAACAATAAAGGTGTCTACTATGTATGCAATTATTCAGTCTTCCAACTGACAATTGCCACCACTGACCTCCAACTGATAACATTCCTATATCTAGACCAACAAGTCACTTAACCACCACGATTACTGCATAAGAAGGCGCAAACATCCTATTTTTGTTATGGCGCATGCATGGCGTCATGTAACGTCATGCTCCCCGCCTCCAAGATGGTGGCACGCATTCACAGAACACGCTGGTGGCCAACATGGCCGCCGCACATTCCGTGCCTGAATACATTTTTCGTATATTCAGGCAAATAGTAATTGTTTTTATTTTTACTTTTCTAGATATATTTACTTGAAAAAAGGGATCGGCATGACAACCTGACACTTTATTTGTATAGACTCTATTTTAGTTTGACATTTATTCTTTGCCTTCTGTTGTTTTATTTGATAAGAATACTTATATTGTGCCTACAAGTTTAATACCTTTAAATAAAAGTTTTAGTTTTATCATACTTTTTAATATATTTTTGTTTGCGGCTTAACAAAATAGGAGTCTTTAAATGGTGTGGATATTGTGGGAAATGGGTGTAGTTACTGGAGGTGTGGTCTCTGAGGGGTGTGGTCACTGAGTAGCGCTGTAAAGCTTTCTCGCACAGGGCGCCTAAAGGCCTAAGGCCGGCCCTGCTCACCTTCATCTATAACCATGTCTATTGAGACTTTCTTCAGTGGATACAAATTCACCTATCTCTGATACCTTATATTGGATTGCATACCCAGTAGTTGGACTATATTACATCCAGTGCCTATTGTCCTAATGTCTGATTTAGGAGTTTTTTTTGGTTTCATGGACAATTGACCAACACCACCCACCACACGGATAGCGTATTTTTGAACACAGGACATGTGTATGAATTGTTTCTATACAGGAACCCAACTGGTCTAACAAGCCTTGTGTTTTTACAGGGAGGGGTTTTGTTAATGTTGGGGAGGGGGGTACATATGTACATATTTAGTAAATCATGGTTATACATTTTCATTTTTTATACTTTACACCAGTTTTGTTTGAAGAATATTTATTTGTTCATATGGTTTCTCAGCTGATCCCTGATGTGTAGTCAAGTGGAAACCTGTTTCTTTCATATTCGTTTAGAACACAAAGATAACAGCTGTTAAGCCAGGAAGTGTTTACCATTGTATAATTTAGTTTATATTTTGACATGTTTTGTTGATCAATCCAACTTCTACCTTGGGTTCCCCCATTTTTTACATGTTTGCTATATTTAGTATATGGTCAAGAGTTCGTTGGGCATTCCCTTCCAAAACCATGGTTATTAATATGGTGTTGACCTTTGCTTTTCAGTGATAATAGCTTTCTCTTTGCAGACCACTCCAGTTCCTCCACAACAAACTAGGGGGTCTATTCACTAAGCTGTGGAAGCATCTAGCCGTAGCTTCGGCTGATCCTTCGGCTACCTGCGGCCCCAGGACCCCCTCGGTTTATTAGAACCGAAGGGCTGCTGTACGGGCTATTCACTATAGCCCGTACAGCTCCCGAAGTTGGCCGAGTGGCTCAGTCGAGCCGAAAGCATATGCCTCAGCTCCTCTGAGCCGAGGTGAAAGCCAAAGCTGGCCGAATGGCCAGCCTGCTTCTGACAGCTGGGCGGAGCCAGCCGTCATCTCACGGTTGGCTCCGGCCACTTGCAGAGAGATGATCCTTCAGCTAGCTTCGTCCCCAGGACCCCTTCGGTTAGTAGAACCGAAGGGCTGCTGTACAGGCTATTCACTGTAGCCCATACAGCTCCCGAAGTCGACTGAGTGTCAGTTCACCCCGACTGAGCCGGGGTGAAAGGCGAAGCTGGCCGAAAGGCCGGCCATTGGCCGGCCGACAGCCTGCTACGGACTGCTGGGCGTAGCCAGCGGTCATCTCACGTCTGACTCCGGCCACTTGCACAGGCAGATCAGCATTCCTGGTTACCAGATAACCAGGGACACTGATCTCCAGATAGCCCAACTCTCCCGGCCGCCCAGGAGAGAGTTACTTTCTGCCGGAAAGTTTTACTCTGCTCGATCGAGCAGAGTAAACCTTTCCCTGCTCTGTTGTCTTGCTTTTTTTCTGACATCGGAACAAAAAAACAAAACAAATAAGCATAGGAATGCATAGCTACATTCCTATTGGCTATTTCAATTTGCAATAGCCAATAGCAAACTAGCTATTGCACCCACCCACTGCTGCTGTCAATCAGCAGAGGGGACCTGCAGTTCTCCATCAGGTCCCCTCTAAGACCCCGCACAAAAAAAAAAAATAGACCACCCCTTAACATCAGAGTCTACTTCCAAATCAGGAGCCCCCCTTTCACATCTGAATCTGCCCTTTACATTAGAACCACTTTTTTATATCAGGAGCTGCAGCTGTCGCAGCATGGCATTGAATGGGAGGAGGAGCAGGTCTGTGTGTAGGAGAACTATTGTTCTTTTCTGAATGGCTCCCACCCTCCCTGAATTAGCATCATTAATTTCCATGGACAGGTAAAAATTTTGAGACGCCCCAGAAGAAGCCAGAAAGCACCCTGGTTGAGAGACTTATATAGTGTACCCCGCAGTCAGTCCCAGGTCGAGAGACATAATTCCCTGCTGTATAGTTAGTTTCATAATCAGGAAAACGTATGTAGTAAAACTTATGTAGTGAATACCTCGGCAATTTATACTTATTGTTTTGGTATATTTTATATGTGGTTCCATTAATCCCTATAGAAGAAACATTTACTAGGAACCACACCAGAAATACAGCAAGCAAGATTTTTTTTTTCTCAACATACACTACACAAGACTTTATTTACATATCTGCATTGAAAACAATGCTACTGAAATTGACTGTCATGCTTCAACTGTCTTACCTGCAAAAAGATTTGTAATTCTGTTCAGCCAATTATGTGATCAAGGCATCTCTGTCGGACAGCAAAGTCAGGTTAACAACCTCACTTTTCTCAGCTGCAGTTAGGGGGTCCCCTATTTTTATATATTAAAAAAATTATATACCGGTACTTTATGGCCAGGTATTTTGTTATTTCATTTTAAAGAAGAACTCTTTTTGTAATAAACCTTGCTGTGGGGTTACTCCTGCACTGCAAGGGTTAATTGCTTGTTTTGGTCTAGGGAGGAAATGTAAAAGTTATACTTACCTGATCATCTTAGCCGGCTTGTTCGTAGACCGGTACTTTCAGCTTCGCTCCTGCTCTGCATGTGTCTAAGGTCCCTAAATCATCACATTCTATACACAGTGAATAGGATGTGAGAACGCAGAGGAGACAGGCTAGAGGGAGTGCTGTCACAGCTGGCTGTCTCTGAGGATCGGGTGAGTATAACTTTATTTTCCTCCCTAGACCAAGACGAGCATTTATCCCTTGCAGTGTGGTGGTAACCAGAGTTCTTCTTTAATAATAGCTACCTTTCCATATCAAAGTGCATATATCTAGGATTTTTCTATAATTGTGAAATTATTAAAATATTTGTTTTCTTGAAAAAAAATGGCAAGGTATTGGACAAAAGGAATGCAAAGCATACCGATGAAGGCATCACTCTGCTCTTTTCCACTGTCAGCAATTTATTAGTATTAGACTGGAAGCCCTCTGCAATGTAGTAGAGCCTGGGATCTAAGAGTTCCTGAAATGCACAGGAAGCAGGATTAAGGATTAATACAACTAATTACAGGCACTCTAAGCTGGCTGTTACATATGATTATTGGTTTGTTGTTATTTTACCTGATAGGATCACTTAAACGATTATGAGCAGGCAAAAAAAGCATGTGCTCATGGAACTCTGGAAGTTTGCTGGGATGTCCACCTATGATTGGCACCTAGAAGAAACTTATAGATCCTATGTTACAATTTTACACAGCCACAAACAAAATTAGAGAGTCCCCCCAAAAATGTCAAGATGTTTGCACGCTCTTTTCTCCTAATTACTTGTGAATGCATGTTAAGTGTTATGTAAATTATCAATGCTGAATACCTGTAATAAATAAATGTACACCTTGGAGCAATGTCATATGTGATTGTAATTCCTTGACGGTTTTATTTTTTACCAACCCTCACCATCCCCTTCTACCCTTTTCCCCCTCCACCCCTTCCTAACCCCCACCCCTCCCAATCCTTTCATTTCTCCCCTTCTCCCCAGCCCTCTTCCACTCCAAACTCACCTTCTCTTTTCCCCCTTCTCCCCAGCCCTCTTCCACTCCAAACTCACCTTCTCTTTTCCCCCTTCTCCCCAGCCCTCTTCCACTCCAAACTCACCTTCTCTTTTCCCCCTTCTCCCCAGCCCTCTTCCACTCCAAACTCACCTTCTCTTTTCCCCCTTCTCCCCAGCCCTCTTCCACTCCAAA
>NW_017306655.1:948489-950733 GCF_000935625.1 Nanorana parkeri | reverse complement strand
CTTCCCCCACCCCACCTCCCTATCATTAATGAAGTAATAATACTAATTGACACCTAATGCATTAGCCCTGTGTGTCTCACTGGTCTACAGCTATGGTACAATGGTGAGCTCCGGGGTGTCCCTAGACTTATCATCACCTGAAGTAGGGGGGAGTGGTTCTGGTGGGGCATGTTATGGGAAAGGAGGGGGCATAGCATCCTGCTCAGCTCCTAGCAACCAGTGATGTCACTGGTTGCCAGGAGCTGGGTGGGATACCGTCCAGAGTGTCACAGGTTGTTCAGAGCTCTTAGCAACTTGAGACTCTCAGCCCCCCTCCCCACGTGACCCAAGAGATGCCACCTGAGGCAACCACCTCAAGCTGCCTCATTATAGGGCAAGCTCATTGGGTAAGCTCATATGTCACAGTTTCCTCGCGTGCTTAGCTAAGTATGCTATAATACACCCCGTAGACCTGCTTTCTGGAGTAAATGTTTCTTAGTTTTCATTTATTGCATTGACATGCTATGTATGTGTATCTCAAAACCAATAAAAAGGATTCTCAAAAGTGTGCTGGGATGTAGCTGGTTAATTTTTTAGAATAAGAATTATGCATAAAAGACACATATGCACAATTTAAATGTAGAAAACCGTGCAATAAACGCATTGGATGGTGTGAACAAGCCCTTAGGGTGGCTACTTTCTCTGTCAAGGTCCTATGGAACCACCCTTGTGTGTATCCACAAACACACAGGCACAGCAAGCCAACCCACTCCCTTGCTTCCTGCTCCTCCCTTCTCCAGGCTAGTAGATGAACAGTTGCTAGAGACTGCTCTGTCCCTTGTGATCTTGTGCAGGACAGGAATTTCAGGGAAGCAGAGTTGAGAGAGTTGGAGCTGTTTGGAAACATGATGACTGTAAGTATTTGTGCAAAAATATAAAGAAACACTTTCCTGGGCAATGTATATTTGTTTGATCTGGATTCCGCTGAAAAAAGAGTTTAATACTATTATAAGAGTCCACTTTCTGATTTCTTGTGTTGTCTCGAGTGGCTCGGTAGTACACTCATGATAAATGATGTTTTTAATGGCTAGCTTGTGTACTTTTAGATTTGCTGTTGCCTAAAATGGCTTCGAAATGAAAGGTCTGCCCATACCACAACATATTCTCACCATGTTTATCAGATGGGAGCCGTCAGTCTGAATTTTAGCCTTCATCTGGCCTTCTATTTTCCATTCTCTAGCAGCCCTCTTCCACTCCAGAAATAAAACCGCATTTCTTTTATTTCTGTGGCTCAGTAGTCACGGTTTTATTTGTTACATCAAGATATGCGCTTTTCTCTAATGTATTTGTTTAGGGCCACAATTCACAAACTGATTATAACATAAACATAAACTTTGTGGCATTGACAAAGCCCGATGTTTGTTTACATTGGCTGACTAGGAAGGACCTGATTTAACTTTGCTGTTACGTGTAGTATTTTGTTCTGGATCAGTACCCTTATAACTGATGTGTAAGTAGCATGTTTGCTTTGTCATTGAAAGACGTGACGCTATACAAACTGCATGCTGCTATATATTGTCTTTCATGTCAGATGTATATGAGCAGTAAACTGATGGAATGGGAGTAGATTGTGATGGAGGTAAATGCTGTTCTTGATCCTGCTTTTGATGAATGTTCTACTTTCAATGTTTCTTTTTTTTTCCTATATAAAGATACATATACAACAGATGTATCACAGCGTCATTTATACCTAAAGTAGTATTAAACTCTCAGACCTCTTTTTCAACAATGAATCCGGATCAAATAAATCTACATTGCCTAGCAAAGTATGTCTTCCTTTTTTTGTCCAGGCACTTACAGTCATCATGTTTCTGAACAGCTCCAACTCCCTCAGCTCAGCTTCTCTAAACTTCCTGTCCAGTACAAGATCACCCCCCCGTGTGCCTCTTACCTTCAACAAACGCTCTTTCCCCTCTATAGCTGCTGGTGTAAGACCCTTACATTGCACACAGCAGTGATGCCCTGCAACTGGTATTTTAAATTCTGCTCGCAAATGGCAAGCATTTGTTGGTGCAATGAGGAGCGCTTCGAACCATGCTGACCGGCAGCCTCAGAGGGAAAGGAGTGTTCATTGACATTTCTCAAAGTACAGACAGGCTATAGAAGGAAGTTATCAGTGGCAGCCCATGTTTTTCTCTTAATACAGGCTTTTGCTGTCTTTCTACTCATATATATCCCTTTCAGAAATTGTTCAAACACAAAAGT